>NC_037591.1:21569318-21869318 GCF_003073045.1 Pomacea canaliculata | reverse complement strand
CTACCATTTGGGTCTGCAGAATCACAAGTATGCTGAAGATACACAATTGGCCTCACTTCCTAGCTCCAACAAAAGGAACATCTTGCATAATCAAAAGTACAGTTCCGTCCACTCCTTAATTCTTCTTTAATATACGTTCTTCATTGGTGTTATCTGTTTGCTGACGCTTATATTTATTGTATGGCTGACTGTCATATCGACAAATAAATAAATAAATTAAATCCCATTTTATTCATTTTCCTATGTTATTATCATTGCTGCTACAGAGGCAACCGAAGGAAATGGACAGAGAATTATCTAACACAACAGTAACTCATTTAAAAGTGCGATACAGGGATAACACGGTCTATATTCATCCACGTGAAAAAGAAGCAAAGTTCATTACGTAACACAAAGATCACAACGTGAGATGACTTCACACTTACGTACAACAGATACGTTACGTAAAAACGTAGTTATTCCGTCACATGATCACACCGCGACAGGTAACAGCTTGAGTATAAATTGCCTGCTGTTCTCACGCTGGCAGGCACTTCCACCAGAAGTGTTCTAGTGGCTGCACTACCCACAGACTAGTGAGGTGGCTGCACCTACCCTAAGACTAGTGGTGACTGCACCAATCTCAGATTAGTGAGGTGGCATGGGGCTCCAGTAACTGCACCGACAGATGGCAGGGTGAGGTGCTCAGAATCCGAAGACCACGTTGAATCCTGGACAGAGTGTGAGTGGGTGAGTTCCTAGCGGCTTTCTAAGGTACGGGCGTAATATTGGAGCGAATTAATATGTAAAACTGTCACAAAAGTTCGACCCTTAAAATGGGTCTTGTGTCATAAATTAATTTTAATACTTTTTTTCCCTTGTATTTATTGAAAGTATGTGGCATGAAGTGTCCATAAATGTAGTTTAAAAGATAACTGCTTATTTGGTTTTTGTGCCTATGAAAAGTCGACACGGTACAGAGAGTCAGTGAAATCATATAGTCGATACCAACATTTATATATACTGCTGTAAATCTGTTCGTGTTTCTGATATACGTAGCAGGTGTTTAATAAATGAGCGTTCAGTCAACCATTTTTTTACACACGACTTCCATCGTCTACCAGACAAAAGTGATTATCTTTGATCAAAGTTTCTTCGATTGCGGGACAAACAGAAATGTGAATAGAATTGACGTCACAAGTGACGCAACCGCCAGCGGTTGTCCAATTAACGCATTGAAACACACAAAACATGAAAGGAAAAAACACAGAAACCTGAAAACTTTATTCATCTATTGCTGTAGTTTCAGATTCAACAAAGCGAAAATAAAAAAATAAAGATGTAAGCAATCCAAGTCTGACTATATGACAGAAGATAACTTCTGTCCGTGTTATATTTATTGAGAGTTCTGTCCCTTCGCCTAACAGGTTTGAGGTGATCGTCCTTGATTTCGCTTCTGCTTTGTGGTCATACTTCCATTTGGATAAAAGTGTTGGACCGTCATGTTTATACGTGCTTCTACATGCGTTTTCTCTCCTTTTCTCTGTTTTGCAGCTGAATTGGATATAATTTTATTTTGAAGTGCGAACTGTTTGGATCTAATTGGCTGATTCCACTCCGCCGTGCTTTGCTCGCTTCGGTAGCGACCTTCAGTTGCAGTGAACAAACTGAAGTGACGATCACGTTTTTGTTTCCATTTTATATGATAAAAGTGTTTAATATTCTCAAGATTTCTCAGTCTATTTTCAGTATTTTCCTGATGTTACTAACCCATATTCTGTGGAGTTGTCACCGTTATATCTGCCGTGATCGCCTTTACTGCCGGAACGCAGCGAGTCTTCGCATTGTTCTTCGTTTTATATCTTTGTGACTATTTCGGGATTTTATTCAGAGCAATGAGTTTAATTGCCTTTGGCTGAGATATTGGGTTATATAATTTCTTCTATTTATTATTATTATTATTATTATTATTATATTATTATTTTTTTTATGTAATAGATGCAGAGACAAAAAAGGAATCCCATGTCTACAACTGTCAGTAAATAGGCGGCTTATTGCGTATTGTTGTCTATTCTTAGGGTACCATGAGGGGCAGTCCGGTGATGCAACGAAGTGAGGAGTAGGTCTCCTAGGTTCAGATCTCATCTCGGGCACGTTTGGTCTTCCATTCTATCTGGTACATACTTTGCTGCGCAAAGCAGCAGTTCCTCTTGTCTGATAAGCGAATACATGCAGATTTCATCGCTTTGACTTTCGTCGCAGTAGCTCTGCACTTTCATCCTGTCATCAGGGCATGTTACCGAAGGGATGTTTATCTTTTTATGTTTGAAATTTTATTCTTGGTTAACTTGGTCAAGCATGCCGACACCGAGACCCGTTACTCGCATCTGATGGAGCTACTGGCCGTTGCAGTCGTTTCTTTGTCGCTATGCATTCTTGACACAGCAGACTCAGAAGGTAGGTCATTTTGCTGTCACTTCAAACATACACACAAAGTAGCTATGCAGTCTGGAGACACAATATGTATCAGAATAATATTTTTATATAAATTGAGTATTTAAAAGGAACAACACATCATATACCATTGTAATAAATATAATTCCAATAAACCATTCACTTTTAAAAAAATATGCTGAGCTATACTGCCATTTTTAAAATTCAAATTGCTTTTTTCAACTGTCTCATATTTGTCTATTAAAAGCTCTAAAAATCTGTTGTTTATCAGCAAGGACGTTCTATAAGTTGCCTTCTTTGTCCATAAAACGTTCGCCAAAACTATTCCAGCTACAGGTAACGACTGCAGCAAAGTGATTACGTCGCAAGACAAGCTCACAGCACGCCCTAACGATCGTGTGACATTCAAGTGTGATGTCATGTCGACCATCGCGCCCACCGACATCCACTGGCTGCACGTGGGTCGCGGCTTGAGAATGGGGTCACTCGCCGAGGTAAGGACACACAAGAGCAATACAGCATCCAAGCTACTTGTACACAATAACAAGATAACATTGTTGTTAATTACATTCCCTTCAACTTCTCAACAGGGACTCTATAGCGTGCTTTGTGTCTAGAGACTCCGTCTGAGATACTCTTACGGGGACGTAGGCGAGACGGGCAAAGAGGTAGTTTCAAACCTGTCTTTGTGAAGGCTGTGCCTGTATCCCCAACTCTCGCATCATCATTTTCCCCTAAACACTGTCAGGGCTTCTGCTTACGCAAAAAATTGCGTACAGTACGCATTAAAAGTTCGGAGGACCCCTTCAATTTTCGTCAATGGGGTCCCCTTCAAATTAGGGCGAAGAACAGGGACCCCTTAAAAATCTGAAGAAGGGGTCCTTGGGACCCCAAAGAATTTAGCCTGAGCAGAAGCCCTGTTAAACACTCTATGAAGTCAAGCTGGATCTATTGCAAAGTTTTGCTGCGCAACATGGGTATCGAACTCTTGCGTCTCCGAGTTTGGTCCCCGGTGCTCGATAACATCCCAGAGTTTGACACACGAGGGAACGGCTCGCTGTGCGTCTTCCGATCAAAGGGAAGCTATGCCTACATGAACTGTAAGAGGCTATGGTTGCCTCCCTTTCACACATATATACATATACACGCGCACACACGTGGTTATTGATCAACGCCATGACGAGAAAATGTACTGGTAGCACATGGATTACAAAATCAAGGAACTGAAGATATATTAACATGCACTTCTGTTTAAAGACGAGTTTGTCAAAACAATTATAGAAGGGGTAGCTTTCTTGTTGGAAGTACCAACAAGTATGGAGAAACATTCACATAAATAGTACAACATAAACAAAACGTGAAGACACACATAACCACACACACACAAGCTCTATTTTAATATCGTTGCAGGCCGTTTCACTAGGACCTGCTGAATGGCAGCGTCTGATTAGTGTTGTTCATGTGACCTCTGACCTGGACACGGGTCCCTACGTCTGCAGGGTTAACGGGGTTTGCGGATGGTCAAGGTCGGACAGCCATTACATCGTGCTGATAGGTACTAACACCACCTTTTTTATTTTATTCTTAGCCTCTGTATTCAAGTTTCTCTCTGTCTCTCTCTCTGTCTGTCTGTAAGGGAGTGAGAGGTTGGTGGAGTAGGCTCAAGTGAAATTCAGTTGCTGATAATGGATATCTTGCCCAAAATACAAAACAACGGCAATCATAAATCAAAACTACCTCGGCTGTCTTTTATCAAATTTAGTAATATACCTCATTTCTCGCCTAACCGCTCACTCTAAAACACACACACACACACGCGCGAACAAAACGAGACACATGCAAAACATATTTATAAACATCCGCCAACGTTTCCCGTAATTTTCAACACTAAATTTTTTTGTACGATCTGACGATCGTGGATTCTTATTATACTTTTGACTAGATAAGCCCAGAGTCTACCTGACTCCACCGGTCACAGTCATCCGGGACCCTGACACGGACGCGTCATATTTGGTCATCACATGTGTCGTGGACTCCTACCCGTCTCCTGCGCATGTCAGGTGGAGGACAGGAAGCGTGCTGAAGGTGAAGTCTGGCTGTTACCGTATTGCGTGCCACTGTCTTCATCCTGATAACTTCATTAGGATTCTGATTGGTGGAAGGTCAAGTACTTTGGACAGTTTAAGGCCAAGGTCGGGAATATCTGGTTGGCAAAGAAAGTATTCCCTCACTCTCTCTTTCTCGTCTTGTTCTCGTCTCTTTGGCTGGCTCGCGGATTCTTCCCATTTCCTAGCTTTTAATAGTCTTCATCAGTAGCAGTAGCAACTGCTTTCCCATCTTTCTCACATCTGCCCTTGAAAAATCAAATTACATCTTTTTTCTGCCGGATGTCACCTCTTCCTGCACGTGCACTTTGAACGTACGAACATGCGCATAATACATTCATACGTAAAAGTCCACGATCTCTCATACACGTTGCTCTTCAATTTAAAAATGTTCAGATGATTTTGCTTTTTGATAATCGTTGTTGCTCTCTTGTCCGATTTTGAATAGTAACAATATTGTTTCAATCTTTCCGCGAATGTATTGTCTGTGATTTTTCTGAAGTTTGAACAAAAGCAAACCAATCTAATTTCGTAATTTATTTGGGCTAATTGCAAATGAGGTAATACAGTCACAGAAAAAATATAGATCAATTAAGATAATTGCTGAAATCAACTCCTTTCGATCCTTTCATCAACATGGCCTTTCACCTTGGACCAGGGCCTGCCTGTTTATCTCGATCCCAGCCGGAGTGACTACGATTTTAACACTACCGTCAGCGCAGACAATGCCACCTACACCTTAACCCTTTCCTTGTTGAACCCTCACGAGTTAGGCCTTTATTTCTGTGAGGCGTCCAACATCATGGGCACAGGGGTCAGTCAGAGCGTCCTGGTGATTCTGACCAATGGTAAGTCGACACGCAGCACCTGATGAAGACTTATACCTCAAGGGAACTTTGATTTCGTCTCTTCTAAAGATAGCTTTTGCAACGACGGGTAAAGAAAGGGGGCTACTATGGGAGATGGATGATTTGGGCTCCCACGACAAAGTCGTTAGAGATATTCGTGGTGATATGTTGTCTTCAGCTCCATAGCGCTTTTATGCATTTTCTTCTGAAATCTTGATAATCCTCCCAATCTACCTCTGCTATGGTGTTTTAGAGACCCATCCACATAAAAGTATTTGAGATGACTTGGTACACATGTGACTGTAGAAATCATCAAATCGGATAAAAGCTTCCCAAACGTCCGCGAGACATAAACATGTTTCATAAAGCCGTCACTAATTTGTCCTTATCTGGACGTTCGATGTTTGAAAGCTTAAAACGAAAGTTTGAACGGAAGTGCGCTGTTTGCTAAGATTTGGAATACTAGTATCTTGTAATTAACATTTCAGTCACTTTAGAAAAAGGGGCACAGACGGGACTTTAAAACTAATCAACCTTTTCTTGATTAACTATAATATCGTTATATCCACCAAGAAATCTCCAGTTATGCTTTTTTATCCTTATTTGATCAGTTTGAAGAAATAAATTATAGACTAAATGTATCAGCTAGTCATTAGCATCTTGTGATTTGCACTACCATGCGCAATCTTGTTTTCTCCAGATTCTCCCAAAATAGTTTTCAACACAACCGAAGTGCCAGTGGCTTTAGACGAAACGGTTTATCTCCCCTGTCCCCGCTCACCGGAAGGAAGTGAGACTTTGTGGACGCGGGATGGGAAGAATATCACCAGAAAAAGTGAAGTACTTTTGAATAATCCTGCAAACAGTATGAAAAAAACACCGCCTAATAACACCCACAATTCAGAAAAATAAAGTAGCCAGAGATTCTATAGTATGCAGGACCACCAACAGGTCGCAAGAGTTTATAATTTCTGCATATAATTATAATTTTCTTTGGAAGTCATGGACAGCGCGTAGTCTGGTGCTTCAAGTCCTCCCCCACTACCTCTACAAGATATTCCAGTGTGGGAAGGGATTGACGATGCTCATCCCCGGAAAATTACAGTAAGAGCTTTCGAGTAAGTGTGCGCTGCCATATACCCAGGATCCGTGACCTAGTTTGCTTTTGATAAGAAGAGAAAAGCTCGCAAGCTTTTTTGCTTAATTTTTAAAGAGGTGGGGGCTGTGATGGATGGAAGTGGGATTATGTGTATTTGAGGGACGTGTTAGCGTGTCTTTCGTGTTCTTTTTTAGACAAGAGCACGAAATCAGATGTCGTTACACTTCTGTGACGCAAGGGAAAAATGAAGCCTGGGATTTGAAAATGGCGACCTTTGACATATCTGGAGCTCGTCTGCGAGTGCTTCCTGCCGCTGTGCTTAATGATCATGATGGCCATACTGTCCTCATCCTCAACCTACAATCCCCATTCACAGCCTGATCAGGTCCTAAAGCGATCCAGTTACTGCTGAACTTCCGTGTCGCCTCCGTTGCTGGTGTTGATGCGGGTTCTGCCCACGCAAGCAGATCCCCATTTCATGGTTTCTCGCACTGTGCCGCAGCGAAAATACTTAAGAGATAACGCTTTTAGAACTATTCTGGCAAAGATCTTTTCACGACTGGGCATGGGCAGACCATACTAGGCATACAGAGGCCAAGAGAGCTGCGTGGAGTCGTAACAGACCTGCAGAGAGTTGTAACTGGTTGTAGAGGTAATGAGAGCCATAACGAATGTACATAAATCTGTAACACATGCACAGGGAGTTGTGACAGATTGCAGAGCGTTGTAGGGGTTTGAATCATGCTTCAGCAAGCGGTCGCTCATGGTATGTGCTTTCTGCCCCCTTAAGTTCTAGACCTGTCACTCTCGGAAAACGCTTTTTCCAGATGTGCCACTCGCTTTCGCGGATTTAGCTAGGGAAAGTTGTGAGAGGACTGCAGTGCTATATGATGATGATAATAATAATGTACAAGGAAGGGACTTTTACTAGTTGTAGCACTTTTTTTTTATCTCCCTTTTCTTTCTAATGCAAATTAGAGTATTTCTCGGAAATGACTGATATAATTATGTTCTTGATGTACTTCGCTTCAGATCTGATTCTCCACCACTCACCACGATGGTTTTAATTAAGCTGAACCACTCGTTTCTAATCGACTGTCCACACCCGACGGCTGGGTGCAGCACTGCCCACCACACTAGGAATTTCGAGCTATTTAGAGCCAGATGCTTTGTCTCCGTGCTAAGTTGTTGGTCTGCCTTCACCATGTTTAAATCACCGATCAAACAGTTATAAATGGAAGCAGACAACAATCTGAATAAATTGCAGTGTCACGCAGATCTGACGTGGTTTTAAGATAGACTCACGGTGTCAGAAATATTCTCAGGGTGGGTGAATGCGTTGATTCAGTATCCATCATGGCCAAGGTAGTGGCACTCCCCTGATGGCGGCTGTAGAGTTGTAATGTACGGCTGACCTCATTCTCAAAGGAAGTAAAACTGACGGATGGAGGGGTGGGGGTGGTGGTGGATAGGTGGGACAGTGGGAGGAAACACTTTCACACGACAAGAGACTGAATTTTTCTCCCAGCCCTGGAAGTCTTCCGCGGACTGTGTGCAGTGGTCTTATCATGTACTATACTCCGTGTCCGTAAAGTGATGACACTCTGTAGTGACCTCATACGTGTCAGTACAGTGGTAACACTGCAGCCCCCTCTCTCCACACACATACACATTCACACTTCATGCCTTTCTGACTTTTGCAGCGACCACTTTACACGCTGACATCATGACTGGGGACACGGGCATGCTGATTCGCCACATGAGAGCTGACCTGTCAGGACTGTACCTGTGTACACGACTGTGGCAAAACGGAACCGCTCAGAGTGCTTCTATAAGGCTAAGTCTAACTGATGGTGAGACGGCTAGGTTAGCGTTGATGAAAAATAGGGAAAAAGACTATAGAAGGAAGAACTCAATAAATCTGACAATAGAAGAAAGATTACAAGGCTAGGCATGTAATAACTCTAAAACTCGAAGCAGCAAACACAATAAATTAAAAAGGGGGAAAAAAAGGACAAAATGCAAATGAAAAGATAAGAAATAAATCCAGTTCAAACAGAATATATTTAAAGTTTACAAAATAACGATGGGCAAGAGGCCACAAGAAGCGAAAAAAACAACACTGAAATATATCTTTGCTAATAATGAGGCCATAGGCTAAACCTACATTGTAATCCTTTGATATGAGAGGATTTTCTCAGTCCACAATGTAGTCCTATCGCGTGAAAAGATTTTCAAGCCCACATGTAATCCTCTCTTGTGACCGGACATTCTAAGCCCAAAATATAATCCTCTCGCGTGACAGGATTTTCTCCACCCGCAATCTACCCTCTTGCATGGAAGCACGAGACGGTGACAACAACCACCACTGACGGCGTGACCACCACTACAGCCACCAGGATCGTCTCCACGAACTTGAGACTTCGCTGCCACATAGCCATCCTGCGGGAGCTTGAGACAGTGGCAATTCCGGTTTTTGGTGAAATCAAACCGCTTTCGTTCCACCGTTTACAACTTGATGCCGTCGACGCAGAGACAGAACGGCCCCCTGCACGAGTATGAGGTCACGGCGGACCTGGACATGTCCTGGCAGGGTGTCGAAGAAGCTGATGACGCCATCAGCACCTTTCCCCAGCTGGACAGTGGAGATGAAGTGGTTTGCCAGGTGTTTTCAAGCAGCACTAAGGTTCCGAGCAGAGCTGGGCCATAGTCTATGACGGTATGTGACGTAGAGGGGAAAATACCTTTCTCAATTATTCTCAATTTTTAAATGTCTTATATTTATTTGAAAGTTATTAGATAAGAAAGCAAGCATGTTCTTTTCATATCCTGGAAAATCTTAGGGTCAGGGTACCGGAAAATGTGTGTCTCAGGTGTTTATTTGGAAATTATTCCAGTTTACTCAGGGGAAATTATTGCTGTTGAGAGAGGGATGGGGAAGGCATAGCCTTGTTAGTGCATGGGAAAATGTATGTTATCCAGAGAGAGCAAACTACTTCGTATTCACTGAGGGCAGATATTAAAATGTGCGTTAAAATCTAATATTCTTCTTACAACTAGAAAATTAAATTAAATACAAGTGAATACAATTGTATTCTTTTAAATCTTCACTCGAACTTGAGCTTGGCCATTCCTTTTTAATATAATCTCTTAGCTTAACATAGACAAGCATTTCAGCGCTTGCTTAGTACACATTGTTTCTAACGATGAAACTAATGACCAATTTCTTAGTACAAAGGACTGTTCTAGCATTCTGTGTACTTTTCATTCGAGTATGTAGTGCTTTTATTTGCACACTACCTGCAGGGAATCAAACACAATCCACAGCCGATTGACTAATACTCTGGAGAGATTTTCCCTTCATTGTGTGCAAAGTCTCATTTCTACAGTCCAATTGACAAAACGCTGAGGCAGTTAGCAGAATACAAAGGTAGGGCGGACAGTCGATTAACTTCCAAAGATTTTTCCAGGTGCTCTGCCTGAAGCACACGCTGCAAATCTAAACAGTGTTGTTCCACATGATCACCATCAACTGGAATGTACTTTTGAGCTATGGTGTAATGGGTTTCAAAGGGCTCGTAAAAGCCGTCCTTTTTTTGTAGGCTTTTCAATCTCACCAAAAGGCAGCATCGACAATCTTCCAGCTCCGACTCTTACACGGAGCCTTCGTTTCTTGTCAAGGACCTCAACCACATGGTCATGTGTGGCAGAAGGCTGGAAAAGTCGTTTAGCCTGATAAGCACATATTGATGGGTGGGCAAGACTTGAAGCTGTGACTTTCTGCAGCATCAATTTCAGTTTCTGAAATATCAAGAACAAAGGACTGAACTAGTTTCAAAACTGAACAAAACCCAACGTAGCTGCCTTGTCTGCTGTCTGCTTCAAGAGGAGATTTATGTTTTATATATATAGCTATATTAGGCTATCATTAACTACTGACAATAATCACGTACTAACACAGAAATATACGAGCGAATTTAAGTCTAAGGTCCACTGAAGTGACTGTTGTTTTGTTTTTTTTAATAGCAGGGTGACTGAAAATGAGTTCTTGAGAGAGTCTGATAGTGATTTTTTCTGTGACTGACAGACTGAAGCCATTAAAATTTATCTGCGCTAAAATTGCACCGAAAAAAAACCCCCCAGAGATTCCAGTCTTAGATACGTCTCTGATCTACACGACAGGCTTACCTCGGATGTCTACCTTTAAAGGTCCCAGTAGAGTTGATCTCTCCCAACCTTTTCCTCGTCTGGCCTGGTCGTGCCAGTCCGTGGGGGCGGCTCACTCTTCGCCCGTTATCGACATCCTCCTAGACCCTGGTAAGTAGATAACTTGCGGTCTTGAACTTTTTTTTTTTAACTCCCCCCCCCCCACACACACACAGTGATTTCGGAAGAGAAGAGGGAAGAGGGAAGATGGAGGAGAAAAGAAAAAATAATGCTCAAGAGAATGAGAAAGTATATTATATATTCACGCTTGTGTATATGTGTTTATATATATGTATATCTTTCGATACGTACTTATGCTTGTGTGTGTGTGTGTTTTACATAAGATGTTACAAATTTTAAATGTAAGTGCCAATATATAACAAGTTGAGAGGGAACAAAGGACTTTCAGATTTCAGCACATTCTTGTGTCTATCGCTAACGTGATTGTCGGTAGTAGGGTCATCAGGAGAACAGATCTCTGTAAAAGAAAATCACTTTCATTTGCACGTGAAAGGCTACAGCTACAACGCCCCACTTTCCATTTGTGACACCTAGTTCTGTAATCTACTCCGACCTCTCCTTATACTGGTTCACCCGCGATGTGTGTCACCGTGGCAGAATTTACCTGTCACTGTTTCCTTTTTTCATTGGCTCACTTTTCAAATGTCGTGATGTTAATCAGACAAAGAGACTCCAGACTCAAACATACATTTACACTAATTGTAATTTCGTGAATTCTGATGTGCCAAAAGGAAATTAATCTTTCTTGTAAATAGTGGCAAGAATTTGCCGTATTTACCTAAACTAGCCTGCTAGCATTCGGCGCTAACGTTCCTTGCATTTAGTTACAAATTAATAATCCATCAGTAGGGTGAATAATGTTATGTGTAAGTAAATTCACGAGATCACTTTTTAACCAGTGCCATCCAAACTGTCCTAACTCAAACGGAGAATTCGTGATTTGACTTGCAGCAAGAAGCCAATCGGAAGACCTCACGACCGACCCGCCAATTCTTGGGGGACCGCAGACGGAGACAAGGCGCTGGTCGCCTGCTGCCGGAGCTGTGCTGGTGGACGTTCAGAGAACTTTGAACTTTGGTCCCGGCAACACGTCACACACCTTCCACGTCTTGTGTCACGTGAACCATCGTAAAACCACCCTGACCCTCACGTTCATGGTGCACATAGACTGTGAGTCACCGGAAGTCGCGAATACGCAATCCACTCTCTTAGGTCTTCTTTCAGAAGCTTGTTGTCATCTGACTGGCACGCACCAAATTTTATAAATAAATAGACATTTTATTTTCATCAGGAATGTAAAAATAATCGTTGAAAGAAAATATAGTACTAACTCGTATCTCCCGACGTATTATCTCGGCATCCCTGCCTTTCAGCACACTCTCTGGCAGAACGGGAATTTGCCTAAAGTTACTTCCAGTTATGGATCATGGATCCTTATATCGCCACCTGGCCTCTCTCCCAGCATTCGTGTTAGGCTAATGATGGCTAGATAAGGTCATGTGCATTTACAGCTCTAATTCAATCAGCGTTGGTCAGATCAGCTTAAGAGCATGCGCAAACGAAAACGAATGTGGTTGGCCTCTCGCGCCAACAGAAAGACTTGCTAGATCACGTGATCTGAGGTAGAAGTCTATGAGAAACGCAAGCCTAATGTTTGACGTGGCAGAGTATTGGTTTCTGGGGTCAGAGGTGTTCATTAAAGCTGATTTATTCAGTTACCGGTCATTCTACCTGGCCACTCACACTTGCCAAAACTACAAAACTAAAGCCTTCTTGTTGTTCAAAGCATTTAAAACAGAAGACTCATAGAATCACTAGAAATTACAAGTCTCGAATTCGCCGGATCATATACACAGATTTTTCGATTCGTTAAAACTTTACTATAAGCAGACTGCATGAAGGCAAGGGACACATATGGCTGAAAACATCACACCACAGAATCAAAAACTCAGCTTGCGTGCCAAATTCCGTTGCCGCTACTGTAATTGCTCGCGAGGGAAGGCTAGCTCAAAATGTTGAAGATGTAGTGGTAATGTTACATGATCGAATTTCTGTGATGTGTTTGGCCAGAAAATTGGGACCTAGCTGTCTTCTTCTCCTCCTTTCATACTGAAGGTTCGGGAGAGGGGTGATAAATTACAATCACATTTTGAACGTTAATGTATAGGTGAGACTTTCTTTGTCACCAGTCAGTCAAGCCAATTTTTTTTTAAAATCTAGATCCACCGAGGTTTAGGACATCACCTCAACAAGTGTCTGTCAAAAGAGGCTCACCCATCATCCTCGATTGTGGTTTGGGCGATACAACGACTCTCATACACTTCTACTGGGCTAAAGTTAATGGGACCATCGACTTGACTTCTGGAAACTTCGAAGGTGACAGCCAAGACTCTCCCATGCTTACAATCTACCATTCAGAGGCGATCAATGCTGGGCTCTACTATTGTGTGGCAGGAAACGTCGTCAAGGAAGTCTCCAGTCCTTTCATTCAACTCATTGTGTTCGGTCAGTTTCATCGGTGGAAAGGAAGGAAGGAAGGATATAAAATTGAAAGAAATCAAACAGTGATTGTGATTGCGTTTGTGTTATTCTCATTCTCTCTTTATGAGTTTTATTATATCAATACGAATACAAACTAATGACTTAATGTTATTTAATGACACTACGACTTTTTTCCAAAGATTCCTTAATCCCGAATATCCTCTCTAAGTGATTGATTACATTTGAAAACAATATAAAAAGTACTTTGCCATGGATGTTCCGGCAAATTTGCTGGCTTGCTTGACAGTGTGTGTACAACTTGCAGACGATGAGGAACAAGGATTCGTGAAGACGTTTTTTGGCGACACTGTCACTCTTCGCTGCAGAGACTTCGAGGGCAGCTCGCCAGCTACGCCCCGGGAGTTCAAGTGGTCTTGCGACTCCAACCCCAACTGGATTCTGCAGCCTCCACGCTTCCGTGCACAGGGCAGGTACTTGACCATCTCTGCAGTTCAACTCTCAGACGCTGCTGTGTACAGATGCACTCAGACCGATGACCTGGGCGCAATCCATAGTCTGCTCCTCGCTCTCCACGTGATACCAGGTGGGGATGTCTGCCACACTCCATGAACTTCATTACACATTTCTTGCTGACGTCTGACCGTATTTGTACTGTTACTGGACTATTGCATCACAGTCGAGACGTGATTCTGATAACCGTATTAAGAGTTTAAAGACGTAGCTACGAAATCTGGAAAACAGCTCAGTGCTCCTTGTCCATCGTGACATTATGCGTGCTGAAGTGGTATAAGAATGCGTTGCATCAAACTCAGCCCTGTAGCCAAAGTCATCTATTTGATGCAAGACGGGACCTCTAGGTTACCTACGGTCCTTGCGGTTTAAGGACCATGGCTTGCTTCTGGTCCATATCTACCTTTGATATATAACCAAACATTCGGTTCATACTTAAAACTTCGTCAGAGCAGCTGAAGTCCGAAAGTCACGCGTGGCTCTTCAATTGCATTTTCAACATCTCTATATACAAGGTACTTCATAGCTACTGCCTTTGTACCTTGAAATTGGTGATTAAGCAGATACTCCTCCACTTAAAGTCCTCAGAGATGAGATACTTCCAGAAGAAAGACATAACCGCAGAAAGAACTATCGCAGGGCAGATATCGTCAAACACAAAAAAAAAAAAAAACCGCGAAGAGACAAAAAAAAAAAAAAGACCTCAAAAAACGAAGTATCGAAGGAGAGAGATGTCAAGCCGGACTAAGGGTCATGTCATAATTGACAGATGAGTTCGTGTTCGCACATGCTTTTTCCAGACTACACTTCAAAGGGCACTTTTATCTCAGGCCTTGCATGCCTGCGGGGAGGGGTTGCGGAGACGGTTGTTAGCGGGAATCCCCGAGAGGCAGAGCTTAAAGGGGGAAAATGCAGGAAATTCTGGTGTGTTCATTCGTGACAGTAGATTCTGTGACAGCCTGTCAGGGGCCAGGCATGCGGCAGTGGAAAATCTTTTGTAGCCAAACGCGTGTGACAGACTGATTGTCCTCTGTGACCGCTTGGGGGTGCTGTGTGCAAGTAGGATGGGTAGATCCATGCAGCTACCTGTACGTAGTAGGGTGATTCGTGCGCGTCTGAGTTGTTTTGGAAGTTGCATCTATTTGGATTGCACGATAGAGCTGGTCAGAATTGTTAGCAACATGGCCGACTGACTCTAAAGGTTCGAGACTCTTAATAAGCTATCGAACTTGTCATTCATTGTTACCTTTTCATACTCTCTCTCTCTCTATTCCCTTCTCTCACACACACGTACACACGCGCATGCTGTTAAACACACACACACACATTTCTCACATATACTCGTTGTCACTCCTTCGTGCGAACCCACCCAGCTCCCTTACAACACACACACACACACAAAGCAATGTTAACTAACTACTTGCACAGAATCTCTCCGCCCGCCAACCCTGCGCTCATACGGCAGCTTCCGACAAGGGAGTCAATCGAAGCTCAGGTGCACCATCGGGTTGTCTGCTCTGGTGAGCACGAAAGCGTTTCCGGTGCGTTGGTCTCATTTGCTGAGCGAGGAAACCCCGGGTTTCTTGAGTATGTCTGAATGGGTGCATAAGGAGAACGACTTCGTCATCTACACAGCCGAGCTCATCTTCAGTGACCTCAGCGCATTCCACAGCGGGACTCTGCTCACCTGCATCGCCAGCCTGGGAGAGGCCAGCTCCGTGGCGGAACACCGACTCGAGATAACAGGTGATGAAAGTTTCTCATTTTGCAGATGGAAAAAGCTGGAACCTTATTTTCAAGGAAGAGGTATTTGATGTACTGTAATACCATATACATTTGTGGAGTGAGGAGAGGAGCTATTGCAATGAAAGATTGTGATTTTTGGATGGGGTATTCTTTTTTGACATGGTCCAAAGCTGTTTTAGCGTTACTCCTTGTCAGAAAGTTTTTCACGACTTTGAGTTGGGGTAGACATTCCAGATAAGAGTTGCAAAATGTGTCGCCGAAGTTTCACAATACCCAGCAATATTTAAATATTTAAAAAACCCAAAAGCATTTCAGTATTACACTGAGTCTCTGAAACCATTTTACCCGCTAAGTAGATTTCTCATCTGTTGCATCAAAAGCAATTTTAGAAAAGCTTTTTCCCAGCGAAATTTTCCTCTTTTCTTTTACATGCATGACATCTTCGATTCATCTCAAAAGTCGTTCTATATTTATAATGCATGAAATATCTCTTTGTGCTTGTAAATAAAAGATAACTTTAAAGTGATTTTTTTTAGAAGAGGCAGGTATGGAGTTTGTTACGGTGTTACAGAGATGTAGCTGAAAAAGATTCTTGAAGAATTGCTTGAAGATTCTTCTTATTCTTTTGAACTAATTTTAAATAATCTGCGAGAAACGATGACTAATGTTATTAATTATAGTAGTAGACATAAATATTTTCTTCCCATCTTCCCATTTTCCAAAAGGCGAGGACGGTACAATTGTTGGGGAAGACCAGCGCTCTCTTTGCGTCGGAGCGGTGACACAAATGTACCAAGGGCTGGAGAACTACAACATCATCTTCGCCACTTTCATCTCGTTTTTAACACTGGCCCTGGCGGGGACACTGATCTACTGCCAGTACAGCCGCGACCGCCAACGACGCCTAGATCAGTACTACCGACTGAGGGTGCTGACGTCCGCCAGCAACCAGCTGATGGCCGCCCACAACCAGGCGACGAACGTCTGCAGCAGCACACGTTGCGCTGACGACGGCAACTCGCGGCGAAGGAGTCAGAGGGTGTCGTGGGAGCCGAGGGTGGACCAGAGGGAGTGTATTGCGGATGGTGGGCCGCAGGTCAACGTGGCATGCTCCGACACGGAGTCGCAGGAAGTGGAGAAGGTAAAGGATGGAAGTCCCGGGCCTTGAACCCCAGTGGCCCGTCCCGGACACACTCGAGTCTTGACCATAACACGATCGCTCCGTGGATGCTGATAACGCTAAGAACATTCACGCGAGTGAGCGAGGGAACTCTAACTTAATTAACGCAAGACCTCGACTTTTATACATGGAGATCAAGTACAACAATTATGCACATTAATAAAACCTTTTAAACAGAAACCAGTAGCTTAATAATTATAGGACTATAACAGTGGGGACTGTTGATATTTTTGTTTGCATTTATCTGTCTACTGTAACCGCCAATGCATAGTAAATGTATATTCGTACACAACGAGTGATCTTGACGTTCTTATTTTGCACAAAATGGACTCATTTTTATCACTATAGAACTTATTTGCATTCAGATCACTTAGGCTCAAACTAAACTTCAAAATACATTTCCAAAAATTTATTTATAGTAATATCTGGCAAGCATTTTCCCACTTCGTCCTCATAACATACACCACTTGCCCTTGACTCTTGAAACTTTAGTATTTGTGCCTGCTTACAATTTCTACTTCATTGCCTATTTATATCATTTTCCGACTTAGCTAGGTGTTCTATATTATGAAAAATTTGATTTTTTTTCCTACTCCTATCTACAACCAATCTGAGTTCATCCGAAGCTTGTTCATCCGAAGCATTTGATTCTGTAAGCTTGTAGGTAGTAGTTAAGATTAGGTACATGTACTTAGCAAACAATAACAAAATACTTATTGAAGGCCCTGCGGGAAGTAAAAACTATAATTACCTTGTTTGTAACTTTATCAATTCTGTTATTAACAATGAAAAGATCAAGGGGAACATTACACAGACTCGTAAGTTTACTGTCGCCGTTAAACTAGTACGAGCAGCACTTGTAAAGCAAGGGAACCCCGAAACTCGATCAGGTGCCAGTTGGATCTGAAAACCCTCACACCAAACCAAAGACCTGGAATCGATTTTCTTTCGAGAATATTCTCTGTGCTGTTGCCTTTTGGACGAAGAAAGCGCAGCAGAAAATTGGCTGGGGTGGGTGGGTCGCTGGGTGTCAGGGGTGGACAAATGGAAAAGTCTCTTCACGAGGCAGGTGAACTTCTCAAATTTACAAGGATGGAGACGAGAGAGAAAGAGAAAGGCAGAAAGCTGAAAACAATTCGCAGCGAAGTGATTTCAGCTCTCCGAGTCGTGATCTTGACGTGAAGGAGAAGATCACGTGAACGATAGCAAGACGGCGGCGCCATCTCTCTTCATTTCTTAGAAACAGAATTGCAAGCGCAGTCCGGAAAACGCCTGAGTGGGCAGAGGAGTGGCTATGACGACCGCACAATTTCTCGCACGGCATTGCAGCCACAATTAAATTGACGCTTTTACCGTGTAAACATCTGAAGTAGTGAAAAAGGGTTAGTAAACACTGTGCATGAAATTCTCGTTGGAAGCGACGGAAGGGAATGTGGGGGGAATAGTGGGTGAAAGGTTAGCCATTGTTGGTAAGGCGAAGAAGTCACGTGACGTGTATGAAACCCGGCGCCATGTTCTAGTAATCTAGTAAGAACTGCTAGTTTTCAAAACGACCCAGACTTAAAAGAAGGCGACAAGATAAAGCATGAAAGACTTCATTAGCATTCAAGGTGCGAGCACACGAACGATGACTGTCGGAACAACGGGACCGTATCCTGGGCTGGACGCCTTGCCCTGCAGCGTTCTCTGGAAACAGCCGCTGATGCTGAACACAAACGGTGAGCAGATGTATAGCAGCCGAGGCGGTGGGATCAAAGCATTCTATTGATAAATACCGACAGAGCATAGACAAATAGTGGCTGTTCCATAAATGAAATTCAAGAAAGGAATTTTACAGGCCCCGACGCTAGTCGACGCTTTGCTGCGGGGAATATCAAACGGTAAAGAGGAGAAAAGGAAAAATCCCTCAATTTTCAGTAAAAAAAAAAAAAATAAAATAATAAATAGAAAGTGCAACTTTACTTAAAGGGACTTAGTCTTATATTTTCGAATATGAAACTGTCTTGGCAAAATGGCCAATCTGCAATATGTATCCACTTATAAAGTTCATGTAGTAAAGAAGGAATATTTTAAAGGCAAGCAACATTTAAAAAATATATTTTCGCCTGGGCTTCCTCAGTGTGAACGGAAAATGAGCTGAGAGACATAAAATGCCTCATGTCTTCAGAACTGCCGTGACTGAGCATAGACCTACTTTGCGGTCAGGCCAATATCTTTTAACAACCTCGTCCTAGCCTCGTGGTCATGTCAATATATGTTAACAATCTACTCCTAGCTTAATAGCAAGGCCAGTATTTTATCAACCTATTTCTATTTCATCATCACGCCAGTCTCCGTCAGTAACTTCTTGCTTGCTTTGTGGTCACACCACTTTCACTAACTTCGTCCTAGGTTTGTGGTCACGCCAATTTCTTTTAACACATAGTCCTAGTTAGTCTTCCTTTAAACGTCTTTCACTTTTAGCAAGGTAGTTCTAGTTTCTGTTGTCACGCCTAACGTCTAGCAGCCTAGTCCTAACTGTCATGTCACTTCTAGTTTTGACTCGTCGTGACCATCTCTTCCAAATCTGAAGACGTTGAGGTAACAGACTTAACGTGACTCTCGTCTTCTTTCTCCCTAGAGGAAAAGACAGAAGAGAACGAAAGGCATTTAATTTCCAGAGGGTGGCAACGGGCACGGCTTTGAAAAAGTCTGTTGAGAGAGAGAGAGGATCCCAGCAGACAGACGGCAATTGGTGTGAGCTCGCCACCCCCATCTCCTTCACACTAAAATTCCATCATATTTATGAAAAGAGTTTTCTTCTAGAATTTACCATAGTGGCAAGGACGGGTTGCTCGGTGGTGAACTATGGGCATGGACCTCTGTCGGACTTTTCTGCCGCGCCTTGCTTCCGCCCTCCGCTTGCAGCAACATTGTCGATAGAGTGCAGCATTTATCAACATGCGCACGCATACTTCCGCAAGCACACACACACACTCACGCACGCACAAAAGCACGACAGAATACACTCATCACAAGCACGCAAACACACATGCATCAGTGCGCACACACACGTAGACATACATGCAAGCACATGCAGGAAGAGAGTGAGATAGATGGGGGAGAGAGCGGGGTGAGAGGATGGAAAAGAGTGAAAGAAAATGTTGAAGGAGAGACGAGACCCACAGCCTGATGGTAACAAAAGCGTTAACTCCCTCTAGGAAGTCTGTTACAGCGTCGCCTGGCGGAGACTCCCAAACCTCCACCGCTTCTGGCTAAGAGTGGATGCTTGCATTTCCAGCTTCCGGCGACGTGATGGAGGCCCAGTGCTTTGCGGTAGCCCCGAAATCTGCGCATGACAGGTTTTAAGGCTGGCAAATATTCGCCTGGGATTTGCCGGGGGTTTTTCCAGCCCAAATCACATCAGGGCGACCAGGCAGATGATGGCGTCACCGCAGTACAGCTGGTTACAGCCCCTGTCGCCCGTGTCGCCAAACATCAGCACTCGCCACAGAAACGGAGTCCCCAGGCTCCTACTCGCCGTCTTCACACCAACGGTTCCTAAGAGAAGAGTTCTGGCTGACGCGCGAGTTGTGTCCCCTTTCATTCATTTGTAGCCTAGCGCGTCGTGTCCCCGGGGGAACAGCACACCCTCTCACCCATGTCACGACAATAACCGCGAAAAGGGGAAGATACACAAGATTAGTCGGCACCCGAGGTTGGAGCAGGGGGTAAGAATATTTTGCGAAGCGGAGTTGATGATTATTCCTCGGTGCCAGATGGACGTCCGAGAAGAAACGATTTGAGATGTTTACGAAGGTTCACTCAGGTTGCAGACATCTTAAACACTGCACCATACAGTCGAACTCAGGATCTGAATGAAAGTAATTCTTTATACAAATCTTTCCACCTACTGGATATGCATACCAGTAAATATTCGTCGGTCACAAAGTGCAAACATGAATGCCATTGCGATCAGAATGCAGCGATGCGTTTAGTGCGAACATGTCTGCTGGCTGTGGCTTTAGACAGAGAGGAAAAGGAGGCATGAACCCAGACTGACAAGCTGTCAAGGAAACTGATGAGGAAGGAAAGAAAAGAATGAGAGAAGGACAGGCAATGAGGAAGGATGTGCGAGTCCATCATTCGTCCCCTGACTTGTATCAGTCGCTTGAGTTGGGGGAGGGGGACACATGGATAGACATGGCAGCTGACAACGCCCTCCACTCAATTCTGTTTTTGACGATAGTCAGCAGGACGACCAATCCACTTCTTCAAGTCAGTTCTTCCCCGCGCCACCGCAGCGTACTCAAAGGACGATCTTCGACAAAGTGCCGGGTCACATGGCCAGCTTCTTCCGGTCTGTCTGACTCCCATGAAGTAGGAATAATGGGGACAAATGAAAAAGTGAGGAAGGGAGAAGAATTCATGTCATTAGCGATAAAGTCAGCAAAATTTGAGCATGGCTGTGAGGCCGTCGTATACGTGATGGAAGGCGGTGGTGTGTATAATGTGGTGTCTGACTAGTAGCTGAGCTAAGTTGTTTACTGCAGGCCTGACAGGGTAGAGCATTTTACAATTAGGTTGGATTTTAATGAAGGTTCCTGCAAAGGAAAGGCAGATGACTGAGCATAAAAGAAGAAGAGTAAATAAGGCAAGTTTTTTTTACGAAAGAATCGGTAAAACACAGTTTAAGAAAAAACAAACAAGAGAGAAAAGCAAGTTCATTGTGTACAGAGTGAAGCTAATGTTGACTGACGACGAAGTGAACAGTATTTTCTTGTTTTCTGCCCTTCCCCGTGTTTTCACTTTCTTTCTGGGTTTTTTTTCAAATCTCGTTTTTTCCGTTTCTTTGTTTTTGTCTTTTTTTATTTTTTTATCTGCGTATATCTGTCCATCTTTTGCCAGTCTTCATGTTTATTTGTCACGTGTGCAGACTGAGATGTCACGGCAGCTCCGAAAACTTGTTCAACAAGACGAGCCAAATGCGAGGCCGTGACCTGCATCAGCGGGTCTGTGACATGTTTTCGCCTGTGTCCTTATTAACTTTACTTTAGCCTTATGAGCTCACACTAGAAATATCCCATTTTAAATTGCTAAACCAGCACCAGCCATCGCCAGTAATTATTTATGAAGTTTTTAAACGAAGAGATGATCTATTTAGCTGAAGAAAATGGAGCCAACCTAGCGAGACCACCGTCCAGTCTATTTCTAGAGAACGGCTTCTAAAAATGGCGTCGGGAACATCACGTAGTGACGTCATGATTAGGATGGAGGTCAAGATTTGTCGTACAGCAACCCACGTAAAAATCTCATATACGGACAATACCACTGGGTGCACGCTACGTGGCTTTATGTATGTCTGTAAGGACGGACGGACTGACGGACAGACGGATGGAAGGACGGGAAGACAAATGATTCATTGACAGAAGCACGAGCGTGTCTACAGACAAAAATAGTGAATAATTTAAAACAATAATCTTAACACTCGTATGGTTCAATGATAATTATTATCAAAATATTCCCTTCATTTTAGCTTGGCCCGAGGCAACTGAAGAGAACTTCTGGGACCTCTTCTTTTTTAAGTACATCTCTTTTCATTGTACCTCCAGGCCGTTGTATTTTTAGAACATTTAATAGCTTACGAACAGAAGTACCCAAGGTTTCACCCGAAGAAGACAAAGCCGGGTCTTACATCTCTGTCAATCAGATTTCGTTACTTGTCCATTTTTCCTATAGTTCCTTCGTTGAACACTTGTAAAATAAAGTTAAAAAGAAAGAAAAAATGCGTGGAGAGCGTCTCAGCTTTCAATCAATCCAGGGGCAATCTGCAAGGCAAAAACGCAGAATATTGTCTCTCTTTGATAGCACATTCTACGATTTCGAAGAAATTCCCAACCGCCTTGTTCTGTAGTTTCCGTGTTGGCTTTCCTCTGGCTTAGTCTTTTTGATGCTGACCGCAGCGTGGGAATACAGAAAAAAGTGCTGGTGCTCAGACTGGAAGGGACCGATCCATCACGAGACCTTGGTAAGCCATTCAGATCGAGGCTCATGGCTGTTGAATATACAAGACTGTGAGTTGAGATGTTGGGGAGGGATTTTTGTTTTCCTTGCAGCATATGATTGATGCTCAGGAGAAGGTCGCAATGATTATGACTAGCAACCAGTCTACTTGTGGTATGACACCTCACAGAAATAAAATTAAGAGATTTAGTTTCTAGTCGTCCAAAAGCCAGTCTATATTTTGAAAGAATTTCAAGATATTGTCGTGATAATTATATAGCTGTTCTCGAGTTATTTTCGTGCTCAATGGAGGGATTCTAGAACTGGAAGCAAGAAACAAATTCGTCGAGAATAAAAAGAGTTGAAACAAAAGGACAATGAAATGGTGACATGACCTTTCACAAAAAGTCCCCAGGGAAATTCCTGAGGTTTTTTTTTTCGCTCTTTATTGTGTTGATGCTTCTTCTGTCCGATAGTAGAACTTTCACCATCTGACAGGAGTGTTCTTTAGGGTGTCTTCCAAACGCTGTTCTGCTCTCTCCATATTATATATATATCTCAAAACTATCAAAATGTCAAGCTATTTTTTTAAAGATCGCAGAAGTAGCATCAATATTGTCTTTATCTTCAGTAACTTCAAGACCGTGCTTTCAAACTTCTTGGTGTGCGCAAGTGTGTGAGAGAGAGAGAGATAGAGAGAGAGTGAGAAATCTTCTGGGACCCAAATCTTCACTTTACTGGAAACCAGACATATCTTTATAGGTCTAACGCTCCCAGAAGATTCTACAAATCAAACGGTTGCGTGGGTTGGACCTTTCTCCAAATCACGTCTTCAAGTGTTTTTACCGTCCTGTTTTCTCTTCCCTTCAAATCGACAATGAATGAACTCTTATCTCTTCTTCTCCGCCGTCTCCAATACGTGGGTCGTTAAATGTGATCTGTACAACACTGCAACATCCGCTCTCCTCCCGAGATTAATGGGTTCAGACCAGGGACTGGACCTGTGATTTGTTCCCCCGTTTTGGGGTTACCTCGTAATTTTCTGAGGTTCGACCTCGTATAAGCATTCACAGGGTGCGTGGCGGTTCAAATAAGTCGCGTGCGTGGGGAGGATAATGAGTTGGGGAGTGACCTTGATTGGTCTCTGAGAGAGGCCAAGAGAGCTGGAGAGCCAAAAAACATACAGATAATAGGACAGACATAGGTATGTACCAATTAAATCAGAGACGGACCGACTGAATGACATCTCTGTAAACCAGAAAAGAGATTGTGACATACTTAACAAAATAAAAAGCACCGCATTCACAGTTCTGGCAGTGCTCAGCAAACAATCTATTCTCTTGACGAGGAAATACCTTGTCCAATTCGAGCGAAAACAGAAAACATCTAACAGATTAACCATAAATACAACAAAACCGCTCTTAAATGCCTATTGTCTCATTCGTTGTAAAATCTGCCTTTGGTCAAAATGCTGTCGTCAATGAAAGATCATTAAACAGATGAGAGAGAAGGAAAAAAATCTGGAGAAGGAGGAATTAAATAATTCTCGTCTAGAACAGGAAGGACATTTCCTTTAGAAGACGAAGATCTTTTCAAAGTTCAGGAAATGAAATTAGTGTAAGAATGTACTTTGTCGTCTGGATGAAAAATAAATGATGACGATGATGAGGATGAGGATGAGGATGATGGTGGGAGCTTATACAGCGTTTTAATGTTTGTTGTGGATGTCAGAATCCCCATGAGCACTTAAATGACTATTAGCTTTTTTGCACATTTCAATTGTCGGCAGCTTGTGTCGACGCAGAATGGTTCAATGCAAATTTATCAGCGTGATGTCACCCCTCCCCTCTTGCGTGCAATAAAATAGAGAAATGTAATTATATTGTTAGATTATTTAAAATATAAAAATAATACAATACTGCAAATTGAAAGCGAGGTAAACAAACCACCACCACTCCACATTTCTTTAGCTTGGAGTTATTTTCCGTCCAACTTTGTGGGAACTTAGAGAAAACATTTTTCGTTTTAGTTTTATTTTATTTTCCATAAACATTGAGAAGAAAACTTTAATTTCAATAAACAAGTCTTGTTTTTATTCATTATTAGATATGGACATTCGTTTCTCTTGAAGGAGTTCTCAAGAGTGAGAACTCACAGGCCAGCACATGATCAGGAATAGCGCTGATTACTTAAGACAGCTGAGTCCCTCTGCTTGATGATTTGGAAATAATTGTGTGCAATGTGGAAGAAAGACAGACCCCCGTGGACGCAGATTCTCTGGGTGTTGTTCTTGTTGTATACATAATGTCAGAAGCTGGTTAATGGTCTGTACTTTTTCTCTGACTTCCGGTGCCCCTTCTGCCAATGCTCTTCTTGGCTTTCTGACGTCAGCGAAGGACAGTTGCCATCTTTTCGCAACCACCCGCTATCCCCCCATCACCCTATCCCATCCCTCCCTGCACTTAACCCGAGTTACCAGCTCACAAGCCCACAGCCAGAGACCGGAGGGGGTGAGGACAGGGTGTGGGGTGGGAGGTGTAGCATTAGGCAGTATTATGGCAAAGCCACTTTCAGCGCCTGTACTGCCTGCAGCGGGGACCTGACCCCGGCCTGGCGTGACGTCGAGGGGCGCGCGACTGTTAATTGCTTTGATTGGACCTTCATTATTGGATGTTCTGGGTTAAATGCGCCTTGTGAACCTGCTGGCTTCTCAAACTAAATCTTTTTTCATTTCCGTTTCTTTCTCGCTCGCTTGTTGCTGTCTTAAAACAAACTCTGTCTTGTCATTTTTTTTTTCTTCGTCTTCTTCTCTGTCTCCTTTGGTTTGTACGCTGGTCGACAGCGTTTCAGTTGGTTTGTGCATCTGTCCGCTTGTTTGTTTAGTTCTGGAGGGGTGAGAGTTTCACTATCGTTGACTATCTTCTCATTCTCTCTTCAGTGCATATTCATCTGTCATGGTTTCTTTTTAATAATAAATACTCTCTGCTGCTGTTTACAATGTCGCTAGGAAAGAGAGAGAGCATGGATTTCTTGTGTAGATCAAAGCTTTCTAAAGATTCTTTTTTCTGCTTTCAACACTTTGCGTTATTAACCACTGTGAGCAATTGCATGAGATATTTCGCATTTGATTTAACTTTAAAGTTTCGGCGACATCGGTGGAAACAACTATTACTGCTTTATTACGACGAAAACGACGACGACGATGACGACAATGATGATTGAACTGGACGAAAAAAAGGCAGATACTGCATGCAGAAAAATTCAAGACAGTCCAGAAAGGGAATTGACAGCAAACAATGGTCTTTGGACTGAGTGATCATGAAAAGGCGTGCGTGCGCAAACAGTTAAAGAGAGAGAGAAAGAGAGAGAGAGAAAAGGAGAGAGAAAAGGAGAGAGAAAGGAGAGAGAAAAGGAGGGAAAAGAGCTGGGAGGGTGAGTGAAATATGAGAGAGAGAAGGGCATGGGAGAGAGTGAACGAGAGAGTGAGAACATTTTTCTGAATGCATTTGCGCATGCTCGCGCGCGGCAGTGCGAGGGAGTGTGTGAGGGAAAGCGCAGACAAAGGGACATCCTGGGCACACAGAGACAGGGTGTGCAAGCAGGCGGTATAAAAACTTCGCCATCTCCACCAACCTGAAAGCAACATTATTCTTCCTCTTGGGTTTGCCAAGAGGACGGTTGTTAGGCTCTTATTAGAGAAGTGTGCTGGCCACTCTCTCAGTGGCTCTTTTCTAAAACCACTAAATTAATTTCTGGGAATTTACATTCCATCCGATTGTAAGGTTTAACAGAAGTTTTTTTTTTTAACTCTTGAGAGATCAATTCAAGAGCTCGCCGTGTGTATAAAGCTCTGGCACTTGCGTTGACGGAGTCAAAACAGTTTAAGCCATTCTTTCTCTAGCATTACTTTGATGTAGTTGGTTCTCTGTAGTAAGAGCTTCAAGCAAAGACACCCTTTTGATGCTTTAATTCTGTTTGGAGAAATCCTTTAGATGTAAATAAGACCAAGATTAAAAAGAAAGTACTCCCATCGAACGAAAAGGACAAAAATCTTCTCCGACCAAAAAAAACTGACCAAGAAGAAAAAAAAAATAATACAAACAAAATAAACAAACACAAAAAAGCAGGGAATAAGTCAAAGCAGTCAAGTCACGTGTTAAAACTTTCGGCTAAGTTGCGAGTCCGACGGAGGAATCTGAAATTTCAGGATTGACGGGAGAGGATGCTTTCCCCCGCTCCACAACGACTCTGGGCCTTTGTCGCTCTGTGCATTGTGCTGAATCAGCCTTCCAAAGCAACGCTTTCAAGTCATATTAAGGTAAGAACCCTTTTTTTCAAAATCTTTTCTCACATTGAATCCCATATTTCTTCAAAACTACAGAGTGCGTAAAGTCTTTTGTAAGTCCATATTTAGTATGTTCATTGAGAAGCTTAGTATGTAAGAAGAGTGTTGGGCAAGAAAAACATCCTCCGCTCTGACAATTCTGTACGTGTTGGAGGATAGCCTGAAACTCTACATGCAGCCTTTTCTCTGTTTTAAACAAAAGAACCAACCCTCTTTAAAATTCACTTTTCTTTTACCTTTTTTCTATAATTTCCTTTGACCGGTCTTCTCAGAATGCGACACCTGTGCGATGGAATGGCCGTTGGTGTTTTATCCGGGTACTCTGGTTTCCTACCCACTTTATTATTCCTCTCCCTCCATAGCTCAAAGTCGCCTCAGAATGTAAAAACTTTTCCAACCAACCAACCAATCAGCCTACCAGCCAACCAACCAGCCCAGAAACCAACCAGCCAGCCAGCCAGCGGTGTTCCCTATAGCACTTTTAGTTTGTATTCTATTGCCTATAATATTTAGAGCTCTGTATGAATACATTTTATTTCTGACATTTTTTCTGTATATTCTGTAACATTTTGGACATCTATTAGAAGAAGGAAACCTCTAAGCACTGACAGTGAAAACCTCACCTTGTCAAGCTTTCATATGAGTTTTGTGGCTTACATTACCTGGCTGACTGCCATGCCCACACTTGAATCATCAAATCGCCAGAACTGTAAAGTTAAGTGGATGTTCAGATAACCTTGTCTGCCTCAGACACAGATTTGTTGCCCATGTGATACAGCTTTCTTGCGTCCCATTTCCTATCATGTCTGTTCTTAATGAGAACCAAGGAAATCAGACAGACGAAAAAACGCTTGATCGTTCAGGGAAAACTCTGTCATCGACTGTGTAATGGGGAAATTTACTTTCCTTAACGACCAATTAAGTAGAAGGAAAGTCAAAAGTGTTCATGTTATGAGAGGATGATCGAAGGGCAGAATATCTCTGTAACCGTTAAATAAAGAAAATTAATTTTTCCGGCGTTTTACTCAGTGGATTGAATCTTTTTTATCCTGCTGAAAAAGAAATTTGAACACGAGGGAAAAGTCGTGTAATAATGTTTTCTCATCCCTGTTTGTCCGGTAATCCACCTGACCAAAAAATCTTGCAATAAGTGTATGATACAGTGAAATGACATAGTTACACTGTCTGTGTGATATTTTAGAGATATTATTATCACAAAAACCTTTCTTAACCTTGGAAATGACATCAAAGTTTGACCAAGGTTGGAAAAGTTGTATGGAAAGGTCATAGGGAGCCAATTGTTTTGGGGGCAACTGTTCAGAACATCTCAATGCTGAATTTAGTCGATGGCTTGTTTCGCATTATGTTGCGAATATATTTGGCAATATTATGGGCACATCGGAGATTTGACACGTCGACACTTTGTTCCTTTAAGAAAGACCTTTCATAGAACTCTCACAGTTCATAGTCAATGGCTGCGACTTGCTAGAAACTAAAAACTTACAGGTTTGCTCTACAGACCGGTTCAAAACTGCAGTAGTAGTCTGTTACTTTGCCCACCCTGCCATAGACACTCAGTTTTTTTTTTTTTGGCATAGTCACGGTTCATATCGTTTTCAGGAAACGACTCACTGATCCATGAACACTGTTGCATAGACATGTCTTCGGAAAAGAAAATTTATGAAAGCGAAGGTTTTTATATTTTAGCTTCAAACAATGAATTTTTTCTTTTAATTTCCTTTTCTTTATTTCTTTCTTCTTTTTATATTTCTTGATGAGCTGTACATCATGCGAGGTTGCGAGTACATATGCATCTAAACAGGTTTGCACAGTGAATGTGAGCGTTTTGTTCAAATACCTGAGACACGCCACTCTTTCATCTATTTTTCCGCACTACTGCATCAGGAACATTTCATATATTGAACCATTAGTTTCCTTTTCAGTCTCCTTTATTCTTTTAAAACGAAAGTAAATGAAGCTGAAGGAAAAGTAAGAAAAAAGTAATTGACAAGAAACAATATTCTGGGGGAAAATAGGAGGATAAGAACACTGTGTGTAGAGCATTTGCATGCACGTGGATGGAAAAGTATTTATGTGCGTACATAGGCTTGCTTACCCTCGCGCATGCGCTCTACGTTGTGTGTGCACGTAACGGATGTACGTTTAAACGTTCAGACGCTCATCGGCAAATTTTGTGAGGAACGTAAGATGGCCGCAAATTCTGAGAAAGAAAACTCAACGGCGTTATTTTCGAGCCCAATCATATGTGCTCAGTGGGGATACTGAACTTTATTAATTATTTTTTAATCATCATTGCGTCTGTCTCTGCTTTCCTTATTTCCTTAGTTCTTCCGTTATTTTTTTTTTCTTTTCTCTTCTCTTATTTACTTGCTTTTTTCTCCTAACAACAAAGCTCAGAAAACAAAATGTTTAAAGGATAATGAGATTCTGATGTCAGTAATGTTCTGTTTGGTGGTTTTCACTAAATCATCGCTCAAGAGATGACGGTCTGCAGGAATTTGATCTCACCACCGTGCTTTCATGTGTTAATGTTTACACGAGTGGTCCTTGCGTTACCACAGACGCCCACCATTGCATCCGTTGGGGCTTCCCTCCTCATTCTGAAACTGTTTTACTAAAACTAATTGTCAATCTGAAACTTACTTGGCTGAACTTCTATGAGGATGTCTCTTTTTCAAAGTGAAATAATACGTTACTTTGAATTATCTCTTGTTCTCCGTCTCGTGGTCACGCAGGCACCAGCAACACCTAGTTGGCTGGAAAACACACACACATCGCTCTGTCATTTTCTTGTTGTCGACGAAAGTCCAAATTGAAGAATGGATGAGAGGATGACACCCTAACTTAAAACATGAAGAACAGGCGAAGAACCCATTATTTTCAGAGCCCATCGTTTTTGTTCTGTTACAGTTGATTACTCCCTGAGGTCTTGAATACTTTACGATTGGAAGGCAAATTAAAAAATGAAATACTTTTTGTTCCTCTCTATCTATGTACATCACGGTCAAAGAGTTCTTCTGAAGATACAGACTAAGAGGAGGTAGCGGATTTTGTGAAAGATGACAATTGCATTCAATACCTTGTAATGGTAATGGCTGCGTAGAGTTCTTTATGTTATGGTTCTGGATAAATTATTAATACATATTGCTCAAATTGTTCGAGGTTTCTTTAAGGATAAAATGTAGCTTCTTTTGTGGAAAATCTTGAAGGTTTTTAAGGATTTATCGAAATTCTGCGCCATCATCATACTGCGCTAAATTGCATTCACACAAATGCCCTCTGGACGTTCCGCAAGCGTCCATTCTTTGCCCCGGCTCTCGATTCTAAGCGTGTCTTCATCTCAGCTGGGCCCGGTTCGCATCCGTCTTTGAGATGTTGATGATGTCTCTGGTGGTGACTGCATCGTCGGCAGCTGCATGACAGTGATGTAGCAGTCGCAGAAAAATGAGATGCATGAAATCATGACGCGTGCCTGCGCACACACGGGGTCTGTTCCGTGCCACCGCTTGGGAATAGGACAAGGGTCAAGGGGCACGAAGCAATCAAAACAATGATTATATGATGCGTTTGTGGTATTGTCTTTGGTCGGTGGTCAAAGAGAGCTCGCCAACACCATGGACCTGTGTAGGCGGATTGCCGTCGTCTGCCAAGACCAACGCTTATAGCCTCTTGCGAAGTGATGCGCTGTTAGTCTCGGCGAGCCTAAACAAAAAATGTGAATAAACCGGAAGCTTTGTCGTCTCCTTGTTTTAGCAGTTAACTGGAAAAAATCGTCTGCCAGCAGTCCAGTAATACAAGTTCGTGACCAACACCCTTCAGCTGCTCTTCTTCCGTCCGCGCATGCGTGAAAATATTGTAGATCTAAACAAAAAAACATTATTTATAGACGCAAGCTTGCACTTGTGAAAGTATATTTTCATATTTTTGTTTCAAATAATGAAGAGTAAAATTGTAATTGATTTTATTGAAAAAAAAACACACAAATACTGATCTAAATTTTGAGTATTGAAGGCAAGGAGAAAGTTTTGAGCACATACCAATCCTATCAGCAAGGCCGCACATCTTCAACACTGCGCGAAATGAAGCTTTGACTGCTTTCTAAGACCCATGTGAGAATGGACAAAGACGTTTACCTCGTGAACAAAACAGAGGCTTCCGTTCACATTTTGGAAGTGAGCTGCTAATAATGAACTAAGCCCATTCATTTGAAAAAAAGTTTGCATTGGAGTTTGTCTTTAAACTCTGTTTGTTCGTGTCTTATTACTTACATAATCCCGTCCCATCCCTTTTCTTAATTATCACGCGCACTGGATCTTGCCGTTGCTGAAGCTGCTTTCCACTGTCCGCTACAAGTGAAGACTGTAACCTAATGGCTAGAAATGGCTTGCAGTGGCTTTCCCTCCCATTATACAGCAAATGAGCTCTCACTGCGCCAGAAAGATATCGTATTTCCACACCTCCTGTGTCATTTCCTATTTGCTGAGCTGTTTTCAATGCAATGTGAATTTGTGGTGGAGGTATAATTACTCAATAAAGAGGGATGTCGCAGTCACAAGCCTCTGCTCTCTGATAATGGACGAACTACACAAAAATGAAAAGAACAATTTACAGATGTAAGAATGCTGATTACTAAAAGCTGCGACATAATAAAAATGCGGTCTAATATGTTAACAGCAGAAGAAAAAAACGTAATAGCAAAACTATTATTACCTATTTATTTTATTTTTAAACTTATATTCATCGACTGGCAAATGAGCTCTTTTGCTGGAGGAAAAGGGTGATACTCTAAGAGGAGGCAAAAGGATTGCTCTTCTTGTCGCTCATCGGTTCACAGGGAAAGTGCAAACTGTTTAGGGAGTGGTCAAAAAGATTATAAAATAATAAAGCGATCATAATATGTAAACGTGCAAATGTTTTGAATGAGGATTCAAAGCTGACCCCCTTTTCTCTATTTGACTGACGTTTCATTACTTCGCATTTAATATACTAGCTCTGTTTCAAGCAAAAAGGAAATAAATCTTGTGTTGAACAGTATTTTTTATACATATATAATTATGTTAGCCACGTTATCAGTATGCTCATAATTCTTTCTTTTTTTTAATTTTCCTTGTTTCAGATTTCATTTTGGCATCAAACACGAAATTCGTTCATTTACCCGCTAAACGAACTCTGTGTTTTGTACCATAGTTGGCTGTCCCATCAGCTTCTAAATTTGTAGCCCCAATGAGGACTCCAGGGAATCATGGGAGACATTTATTGGCCATCATGCAGTCATGCGCACGCAAGGACGTGACTTGGCACGCAAGTACCCGAGCACGTGAGATGTCATTTCACGAAAACTATGCGAGAATGAATGAGACAGGTTGAGATAAACACCCAGAAACTCCCAGACGCCCAAAGTCAGAGATCGAGAAAAAAACAATCATAACTGAGAGTGAGCTAGCTCTGTTTGTGTCCAGATGCGATGCCGTTTAATGAGTTATTTTGCACACTACAAATGAAATTATTTGATGGACTCTTTGTATGTCGGAGCACATATACCACTGCGTTAGTACTTAAGTAGAATACCTCTGCCTTCAGTAACTTGGCTTGGATAGGCATTTTGTGCATCTATTATCCACGTGAGATTTGTCTCTCCTTTTTGCCCCGTTGTATAGCGCACATAGCGTGAGAGAGAGATGGAGGGAGGGAGGAAGATGGCAGCATAGCCATACATCACAGTCATGGTTGATATCAATATTTTCATCTAGGGATTTACGTAACTTTATATTTATAGGAAGTCTCTCTCTCTCTCACACACACACACCAGGTGCCAAAGTTTTTTTAACATAGTTTAAGCACCAATGACCATTATACAGAGTTGTTTATAGATGGTTTTTATATGACTAGTATCTGTACAAGAAATAGATTTTATTCTTGTTGTTTGTATGCGTGCGTGCATGTGTGTTTGTGTGAAAGAGAAAGAAGCGAGAGAAGTCAGACAGACCAGGGATACAGCGAGAGGTAGAATAAAAAGCTAAAAAAAGAAAAAGCTGTGTTAAAATGACCGATGAACTGAACGTGCCAAAAACAGAAGATAATTTTTACAAATAATTTGTGATATAAATGCCTGTATATACCGAATAAAAGGACGAGTTACATAGCAAGACTCTGTGTACGGAAGACAATGTTTCAAGAACTTTCACCTCCTGCTTTGATTGAGTTAAACGTGTAGATGACGTCAGACACAGCTTCTCTCAGACTTGTATCTGCACCCTCAGCAGGAAGCCATTTCTTACACGCCGGGCAAGCAATCACCTCTTTAATTTCCTTGCCACCAAAGAAGACAGGGAATTCCTCTGTCTTTCGTTTTCATTTTTATTCAATCACTTTTTCTTTCGTCTCAACCCCGCTACCGAGAACAGAAACCTACGAAACCGCGAGCATCAGTGGCAAAGGCTGGATGCCAAAAATTCTTGTAAAATATTAGGGATCAGCTTCCAGATAGCACGACTGCACCCGGGTCCCATCTTGTTTAACTGCCTTATTATGTTATTCAACCAGCAAAAGCATAACATGTTATCCTTTAGACTGACTGTTAAATCGGCTGCCAAATTAGTGCTGAGAATAGACTTAACGGGATTGTTTTGTCATGCTAAATGTCAGCTTTGGCTCATTGTGTCGCTTACTACTTGTTCCAAAACTCTTTTACAGTTGAAATGTTACAAATTCCTCTTTGGTAATTGAATCCATCCATCCGTCCATCCGTCCATGCATACAAGTAACAGATGCAATGAATTAATTCAGCGACTCATAGTACTCTGTAAAGGAACCATGGCTTTCCAACTATTAGACTATGTGTGTCAATCGGTGTGTGTGAGAGAAAGAGAGAGAGAGAGAGAAGCGGATCTCAACGAAATGAAAAAACAGATTATTTTTGTTTTGTTGTCACATCAAAGCGAGTCTGGTATGCGCTCCAACCTTTTTGCGAATAGCCTAAGGGAGACAATTCAACCTAACCACTCTCCCAACTTCCGCCCTCATAGAGGCTCACCACCAAGGCTCTTCTTCTTTTAAGGCAGAATTTTCTCTGCCCCTAAAATGCATCAATCGTTTCCCGTAAACATCAAAAACAGGACCGGACGAGAAACGGATATCAGTTGTAAAACTGTTGGGAAGCGCTGATCAACGTAAGAGCGGAGATGAAAGAGACGCTGTCTGTCATAGGCAATGAGTGCATCACGTGATCTTTCTCGTCCAACGAGCAGTGGAGGGAAACACCAGAAACGGAAATGTCGGCGGTGCTTTTTAATCCCTCAGTGCACTCTCCCACGTTCTTTCTCTCACTCGTTCTCTCTCTCACTCGCTCACACACCCACACACACACTCTCTCTCTCTCTCACACACACACTCATACACTCACACTCACACACACAGCCAACACGTCATTACAGGGTCGATTTCACCCCACGTGACCTGACATCCGCATTGTAATCAATAGCTTCTTTTTGAAACTTTGATTGCCGCTTTATCTTCTTGTGTAGTTTCCTAGATAAAACATTAGAGACAGGTAATTTTTTTTTCTTTGCTTGTCTTGGATATCAGAGAAAATGAGAGGAAAGAAATGAAAAAAAAAAGGGCAAAGGATGAAAAGACATCATGAAGTTGAAGGGAAAGGCAATGAAATCACATAGAATCGTAAATGAAGCCCCGACATCTTTTTCAAAGAAATAAAATAAACAATTTTAATTTGAAACAAATGTCACAATGCGTCTGTGAACATGTCACATGCCAGAGTAAGTATGATAATGAAAGTTTTCCTCTCATTCGGGCAAAGATCGCGCGGACAACGAGTGGTACTCCCTGTGGTGGTAGTTGTGAAGTAAGGTAAGTCGTAGTCCTGATGGGGAACTAAAGGACAAACGTCTTGTTTCCGAGAAAATGTTGTTTTATTCCTGGAGCCGTAGTTATAAAGCGGTGGCAAAGCTGCCCTGGGATAAAGAAACATAGCGCCGTAGGTATGAAGCAAGAGAAAGTGATTACCCCCAGGACAAAAGTGGGAACTCAAGAAGTATAGTCTTGTTTCCGAAGTTACAAAGCTGCGTCCCAACACCGTGGACACTAATTCATATTTATTTACTCTTAAAAATACTTGTTATCGCTTTAGAACCATGGCTACAGGGGCAAAACAATATCTGAGGGGACTGCACTTGCTTTATAACTTTGGAAACAAGATGCTTGTCCTTTAGTTCCCCATGCTGACCCAGGGCAAAGACTTCCCCAACTTTATCACAACTGGTAAACATTGGGAACTAGGAGAGTATACACTTGGTCAAGCCGCTCGAGAAAATTTAAGAATATTGAAAGATATACGCAGTTTATTTGTTTTGTTTTATTCGTTTACTTGTATGTTCTTTACTCGCACTTCTTTCTGCCGTCCTTTTCTCTGCTTTATGCACTCACAACCCCACTCACCACCCCATATATATACCTCTTCGTTAGTCCCTCTTTCTCTCTTCTTTTTGTGTGTTTTTTTCTTTTCTCTAGTTATTTATTACCCTTAACTCAATGACCAGTAGGATGCTAAATCCTAGTGAGCAGTAAAATAAACTAGCATGGAAAGACGAACGTTAATTCGATTTCTGAGTGAAAAAAGCGGAAATCGAAAAAAACCGGAAAAGAATGAAAACAGCAAGAATGACTGAAAGCAATGATGACCAACTTTATTAATTCCAATGACCAATTTAACATTAAAAAAATAAAGTTGTTCATAGCAACTTCATAAACCTATTACGTTAACAACGCTTAATGAAGACTATTATTTATAAATAATAAATGAGTGAAAACGAAAAAACGGTGGGAGACTAGTGCAAGACCTAATTGAAATAGAAGGAACAACATGTTGTGTAGTGATTGCCATTGTAATGGGATGAGATTTTTAAAAGAACAAGTCAATATTCATGAGAAAGGAGTTTCCAAGACGACCTTTGATGCACCTGATAAAAAATAAATGAATTTATAGGAATCACGATAAAAGCACAGGTTAATAAAGGTGAACTATTAGCCCAAGAAACATGGCTTGTGAAATGATTTGACGGTTTTCTAAGGTCTTGCAGTCTGCGTGTAATAAGACGGACGTACACTTACTTACCTTGCATACGCACGACGTATTATATATATATACACACACATAGCGTCTGACGAGCCCCCAGAGATGAGGATGAAAGGATTTGTAGGTGAATCGAGTCGAAGGTTCAGAAGACTGTCATGAGAGAGTCATGGCGGACGAAGACCATTGTTTTTCACCGCTCACTCCGCCATTTTTCATATATGACGTCTTTTCTTGCTTCAAGTGACGTGGAACTAATGACGCACACAAGACGTCAGACACAAGGCATCATTCATACAGGAAACAATACGAGACCTACCACACCTCATTACAATGCCACAGAAATCTCCAACCCAAATTTATTTTGTAATTAGAACATGTTATAAATAGTAACTGAGCACATTTCACATGTTCAAATGGGCATTAGTAAAGTTGTTCATTGTTATTGCCATCTTCGTTGTCATTGCCACTCGATCAAGGAAAGCGGGTGTCTCTACTGGGTGTGAGCGGGATGGCGGAGGGTGGGTGGAGGTAGGGTAGGAGGCGGGGCTTCCCGACGCGTAGAGACCTACGTCAGTTGCGCAAGAGACCTAATGACGTAAAAAAAATTGTCACGAGGAAAGGGAAATGAAAGGTCAAAGAGCATAGTTCAGTGGTCTCATCATGAACTTGGTCCGTAGTTTCATCGTTTAAGACATTTTTGTAACAAGGACTGAAAAGTGATATTTCATCATTCCTTGGTGTTAAGCGTGAATAACTTTTTTATTTGTATGTATGAAAAGTTGACATCAGTGAGAAAGATCTCTATTAGATTAATAAAAGTACAATGCTGAGTACTATGCCTACTCTTTCTTTCTTTCTTTCTTTTTTAATATTTTTTTTTTTATTTTGAGGAAAGGGGTTGGAATGTTGAACCCCAAACAGTTTTGTCCGAAAAAGACCATCACTTAAAGTCTTTAAAAAAAACGAGCCTCGGATAATAGAAAACCCGGGTGTTTTTAGGTGTAAGGGTAGCTCACCAATGGAAAAGTGTTTTAAAGACATAAAACTATCAAGACGTGCTTTCAAGTTAATATCAAATCACCCCGACCCACCCACCCCCTCGACACACACGCTCACACACACGCACGTAATAATAGGTTGGTGCTGTGAGGCCGGTCTGAGAAGATCGTGTGTTTGATTCAAGCAGTGAGAGACAGATAAAAGACTGAAGCAAATGAGGGAGAGAGGGAGGCTGCAAGACAACCGCGATGAAAAACTGTGAAGGTTATCCGCCCATCGCGGTGTGAGCTTGTTGGCTAATCACAGTCTTCTCGTCCACAAGCCGTCAGCGCCACAAGTTATTTCCACCTAATTCCACACACTGGCTCGCTCCGTCCTCCCTGTGCAGTGCCTCTCCACGTAGTTGTCTCCCTGCTTCGCAGAACTCTTCTGCTGCAAAGTTAATGTTAGCCCCAGAAACCCCTTTACTCTTTCTTTATTTAGACTCTTGCTCTCCAAAATGTCAGCCCGTCTACGGGGCTCTTATGTGTGTGAGAGAGAGAGGAGGGGGAGGGATGTTTAGGGAGAAAAAGCGTTGGCCTTGTTTGTTGTCGTCTGCCGACGTGCCGGACAGAGTGTGATAGCCTCATTATCCTCCGCGCACGCGCACCAGTCCTGTCCAGACTCCCCCACCTCTTGTCCTAGGCTCGTGAAGCACAGATGGGTAGGAGAGGGAAATCCTCTGATTTTGAAGAACACGGCCGCTGCTTTGCCGTTTCCACTCTCCACACCATTAGAGTTTAGCATCGTTTGTATCTTCTGTCCTTTTCTTGCCATACCGACCTTTCTTACTGGAGGTTGTTGCATGGGGTGGTAGCCTCCACATCTCATCACAGTCATATGCGTTGAGAGTCGATTGTCTGTCCTTTGGAGGACAAAGTTGTAGGCATCTAATTTGAAGTCAAACTGCCAAATGAGATGTCTAGATGTCCAAAGTGTTTTACATGAAAATGCTTAATAGACACATTCAAATATTATGGACAATATTGGGGAAAAGAGTAGAAAGCCGATAAATCTTTGCTTCTGTAAGCATTGTAAAGGGCATGACAAGCTAGAGTTGTTATGACAGGGCTACATAGTGTGGAAAATGTCTTTGCAGTTTTCTCCTCGGGAAAACGAGAATACTTCTAGCTGCTTTCTACATTTCGTAGTAACATTATAATTCCATGTTTTAAGTTGGAAGTAAGTCAGTGAAAATAAGTTTCCAGCTACTCAACTGTAGTCTTTGTTTCAGCAACTTTACAATTATTGTTTGCTGTAAAGTGTTCAACTAAGTACTGAAGTTTAGAGACAGGCATAAAACAGTTTATTCAATGTTGCAGACCAGTTGATCAACTGTTTTAAGCATGCACGCACACATACAGACGCACACACGCATATATTCAATACACAGCTCAGTAATCTTTGCGTTTTAAAGACAATAACAATCGGGAAAACTTTTCCAAGAGCTTTTATCCAGGATGATACACCTTAAGTGATAGAAGCGCGGTGTCATATAAGATGATCACGTGGTATTGAGTGGCCCTCCGACAGTGTCACCTGAGCAGAAGCGTTGTAATCTACATACACTGGCATAAAGCAAACCTCAAACAGCCTTTAAATCTTATATATCGCGGGCACCATGGTGTTATATATCTCATCCTTTTTTTTTTTTTTTTTTTGTTTTTGCTCCAACGGTCGCTTGTGTTTGAAAAACAGAATACATGTAGCGATCAGATTATAGGACAGGTAACAGGATCCTGAAAACGACGCAAGTGCATTAAAGGCTAACCCCAGCGCTCATCGAAAATCACTGGAAATAGAGAATAAAGTATCATAAAAACACATTCTATGGGTATTATATTTTTATATTTTTAATAATTAAAAAACCTTTGTCAGCAGTCAGCTATAACTTTAAAATAAAAATGCAATGCTAGAAATTAACCATATACCAATTAAAAATTAGAGTTTATCTTAGACAAACATACATTTGAAACGTGTTTATATATTATTAACGAAAATACGATGGAAAAAAAATTAACCAAAATGCACTCACTTAGTGACAATCAATAATAATACAACATAGACTGCGATGTCCGTTAATTTTTGAGCTCGATAAGATTTACTTACCAGTCTGCCCAGGGAATTCGGTTTGGACCTTTTTATTTTTTAATTTCAGTTGAAGCTTCTAAAAACAAGTTCTAATCTGTAGAGCTGTAAATCAGCCTTTTCATTATCTGGGCAAAAAAATCGCTTCTTGAACACGACAACCTGAGCGATATTTCCTCATCTCACTTGAAGACATCAATAGATTTGTTAAAGTGAGCTACACTCGCTGCAACACTGTTACAAATACTGCTTACACGCAATGGATCTCTCCTGCATAGAGGGTCTTTTTCTTCTGCTTTCCTACAGGCAGGTGAAAATGCAGCTGTTTGAAGACTTATATCCTGAACATTAAAAATAATTATGTATTCATATTTTTGGATTTATTATTTTAAAATGAACTTAACCCGATCATTTAAAAACGTTGCACTCGGGTTAGCCTTTAAAACTATCGTATTTCGTTTGTTTTTTAGGAGTCACGGATCTTTGAGGGCGGGGAAGGGGTTCAAGTGATCCGAGCGAGAGAGATAGAGGAAGAGAGAGAGAAAGAGAGGGATTGAGAGATCTTGTATAACGACCGATCCTGAAGAAACTGTATTTCAATTATTTCTTATGGTGGTAACAGATCTCCTTTAAATCGATAATTCCTTGTCGTCATTATCAGAGGAGTCTGCAGGCCTGTGCAGGTTGTGGGGATGCTACGGAAGACTAGAAAGACTAAAGGGCAGGAAGGATGCGAGTATAGATACTTGATGTGCCCGTGACGTCAGCGCCTTTGACGTCATCTGACAGTAACGAACTCGTTCGTTATTCTATAAACAATTCTCGTTGCTAAATGAATCCCTGGCGAGTTTTCTGCTAGGAAAGAATAAGACCTAATGATCGCCTTTTTTTCATTCTCTTCCTCTCTCTCCTTCCTGTCTGTTTCTTTCCCCACTAAAATTAGAAAACTAATTCTGGGTGTAGGTGGATTTAATCGCAAATTCAGTACTTAGCGATCCTCGCAGAAGACTTGGAGATCGACATTTCCGAGAAAATGTTATAAAGACAAGTTAGAAATAACCAAGTGATCAGATACTGGCGATGTTATCTTTTTCAGACACTGTTATCTCACACATACGCAGGCCCCCGCATACAACACATGGAAGAATGCAATTTCTTCACATAAAAATTTATAATAAAACTCAACTTGTTGGCTAATTGCTGTTTCTCTACTAGTCTGCCTTTCAACCACTTGGTTATCTGCACGTCCACTGATGTGGCTGACTGGTTTTTTTTAAATTTTTTATTTATTTTGTCTGCACGTCTTGCTTGATTGACAAGTTTACTGCCTGCTTGTCTATCTGGTCGTCTGAGTGCTTGTGGGATTTAATAGTTGACTGCTTGTCTGTCTAAAAATCTAGTCTGACTGTCTGATTGTATGGTTGACTGATTTTTTGTATGAAAACCTAACAGCCCATCCCCTTTCTCCCTACCCTTACTCCAGTCTGTCTCCATTAAGGTAACTGTCCCACGTTACAAGCAATGGTCGCTAATGAGTCTCCTCCTGGCGGAGAGCTGTGTGTTGGACATCTTGTCACCTCGTGAGGGTCTCCCTGTTCACCAGAAAGAGTCGATTGAGACAGGACCAGTGCCATGTAGTCCTGTCTCTTTGTGAGTAGTTCTCACCACTTTACGGGGTGGCTTTCACAGGCCGCCAGTGATGGGGTGACGGAGCAAGTTTTGTCAGGTTTGCACTGGCTTTCCTACTTTCCGGCTGAGTGCATGTGATGCATTGATTTCACAGCAAAATGTCGTTGTCACAGTTTTAGCAACAGATTACTAAAAATTTTGATATTTTTGCTATTTAGCTATTTCTGACATTTGCAGACAGCGATCCTACCTGTCAGTCTCCCAGTTCTATTTTTGTATATCCTTCTTTTACATCGTTTGTTAGTTATGTAATTGTCTCTTTACTTTAAACTTATCCGCTTCTCTCTCCTTTCTTTCAATCTTTTATTTCTTTGTTTATTCGTTCATCCATTCCGTCAGTATGTCTGAAAATCGACCAAATTATCAATCAACCTTTAAGCAACCAGTCTGCTAACATGTTTCACTGGCTTCTAACACGTTTTAAAGTCTTCTAACTTACATGCTTCACTGGCTGCTAAATCATCATCATCATCATCATCATCATCATCATCATCATCATCATCATCAACATCATCAACATCATCATCATCATCATCATCATCATCATCATTATCATTATTTATATTATATCATGGTTTACTTTATTGATATAGTCTATGTAAATTAAAGTAACCCACATCACAATAAAAAAATTACCAGTGATTGCCAAAGGAAACTGAGTTTTTCTGGATGTAATGCACCGCCCACACAGGCATCACAAAATGTCTTGCGGACCAAGCTTGTGATTAGGGAGGAGCGTTTCTGCCGCATTCAATTAATTCGGTTTGACATTAAACGGACTCTAACAAATCCTCTGGGAAAGGTCCTCGTCTCGATCGAGTGTCAAGCAGAGGAAACCATTTACATAAACCACGAAAGCCAGCGATGGCCGGGTGCTCCTAGTGTTAGGTCTCGCTGCTCTCTACGATAATTGACAGGAAAGTGGGCGTGCATGTTTGTTTGATCTCTGAGATACAGCAGCCGCGGGAGGCAGCTCTTCTTACTTTGACCGTCTGCGATGAAGTATCATTTGGCATTATTTCTTTCAGCTTTGATACAGCTCCCGTTTCCCATCCCTACACCCACCACCACCATCACCACCGCCGCCGCCACCACCACCACCACTTCATCAATCACCCCCGCTCAGACCATGACGACTGATCCATTTTTCGAAAAACAACAGAAGTCCCGTTGTGAAATGCTGAGGACGTCAGGACAACGTGACTACGTGATGCAGAATTACGAGGCTAACGTGGGTTGACTTTTGGCATCAACGACACCTCGAGAATCTCCTGACATATCATCTGCCATCTCACGTCACCTCGCCTCGCAGAGGGACACAATGATAACTCAAAACAGAAAATGAGCTGGTTGCCAAGGATTCAAACTCTCTCTCTGAATCTCTTCATATTTTGTTTCTTGAAAACTTTTTCTGTGACCTGAACAATGTGATTTTAAACAACTGTGGAGTTAAAAAATAAGTCTTGTAACTTCTCAGTCGTTGATGAGTGAGGTGTTAAAGGCTTCACTTATCTCGGGGGCAGTTCTTTGTGAAGGCGGTTCTCCGTCTTCCCTTCCTCGCCAATATACCTTCCTCAAACACAGAATGTTAAGTACCCTGTCCATAGTAAGTAAGCTGCGCCATTCAGGTTTCGAACCGACTACTGTGTGCGGCCCAGGCCTCCAACTACTCAGTCATTCTCTTTCCCAAATCATTATGATGAGTCCCCAAAAACGAGTTCCCTACATTTGGACGGCACAAACTTACTTTCCAGTAATTACTGAGATTTCCAGTAACCAGTCATTGCTGACAAACAGTGAATACCCTACAACCCCACTGGTCTGGTGGTGGGTATTGGTGACAGGCAGCAGACCAGAAGGAACATGAACACAAGCGTGTTCGTTAGCAGTTTTTTAATTAACGTCTCGGCGGAAGCCATTGTGTCTCGCGGCGCGACGGGTGGGATGCACACAATATGGCGCAGACTGATTCTACTTCCGCCATCAGCCTCGACTTCCAGCTTCGCTCGTGTTTCGCACAATTCGTCTGTGGCGGAAACAAAGACGGCGCTGACCAAACAAATATATATATATATCAGCAAAAGGTTGACAAATTAAAAGTTAGGTTCTTTGATAATGAATCTCGGTAGACCGCGAGTTGGTGGACTGGATTCTTCTCGAAAGGCGGAGGTGGCTGTGTTGTCTGTTGTGCGCATGCGTGCGTAAGTGCGTGAAGAGTGGGTCAGGAAAGGGACCTAAGCTTGGCTTCACCTGTTCTCTTACTGTTTGCTTCCACGCAAACACGTTGAATATAACTCACGTTCAACGATGAGTTTGTGTAATTAGTTCCTCAAAGAATCGAACACACATTTTCAATGAGACTATGTCAAGCAATTATTGACAGGAAGGTGGTACAAAGATTTGCCAGACCTATTGAATGTCATTTGAAGAATGATCTTTTCAGTAGTGATGATTACTGTTTATTTATTTAGTTATTTATTTATTTTTCAGGCTCGCGATCTCCTGGATAGACATAAAAGGGAAACTAAAAATGGCGATCGAAGTATTGGTAGGTTTGTGTGTTTGTGTTCTTGTACGTACGTGCATATATGTGACAAGATATGTAGGTATGTATGTTTGAATGAGAGAGAATACGTAAAGGGATAGACAGACAAACAAACAGACAGACAGACAGAGTACACAAGAACAAAGGTAAGAAACCTTATTCAATAGTGTTATCGCAGTGAAAAACAAAAATTAAACCATTGTTTGTGTTCGTCACTGTTAGTTTATTTATTTTATTTAAGGATTCACCAACACCCATTTTGTCTTGTGATAGGTCACCAGATCAGGTAGTTCCGGTTTATTTCAAACTTTTTGTTTATTACCTTAGTTGCATCTCTTGTCAGCTAATGTTTCACTGTCTAGGCTACTGGGACTCCTTGTGCTCCTCTCTAAGCAAGCACTACTTTCTGTAATGCAGGCTGTGGCAAAATAATTATTTTCTCCAAACTCCCAACAAACTAGCCTCCGGCATAAAATATTTCTTCTTTCAACAGAATGCATCGAGATGACGGGAGAGCCTGGCGAATATTGGTTTACCTCTTCCGGAAGTGACGCAGTGTGCAGCCTGTACCTTATAGCGGACGTGGACAAATTAGTGGAATTTGAAATCATGGAGTTTGATATAGACTGCGAAGGTGGTGGACTTTTCACGGTAAAAAAAAAAAAGCTTGTCTATCACTTTTTGTACATTAGTGAAGCTAATTTTTAAACACGGCAAATCTCTCGTTATAGAAGCTGGAACTCCGTTTACACTTTTTGCTAGAGATATAGGCATTGGGTACATTTCTTCTTTAATTTAGTCATTATGAATCAAATATCAGGTGTTTGAGGTAGATGAATGTAAATATTATGTGCGATTGGTAGAAATGATTGATATTTAGAATTTAACAGAAGTTACTCGTTATTTTTAAATGAATCCATTGGATCTTCAGGTCAGAGAATTAAAGGGAAGACAAAGTTGTTCTCATTGTGTGCAATAAAACTTTGTTTACAAATAAAGTTTACAAATAAAGTTTACAAATAAAGTTTTGAAAGTCTTTCTGATGGAGAATCTTCAATCCAGTATTTCAATGCTTCCACTCTGGCGCGTGCTTTCATTCAGGTGGTGGACGGCTGGGAACTTCAGGGCCAGTTGTTCCCTAGTTCACTAGACATCCCGGGTGGATTTGAGGCCAGTACCAAACATTCTGTGGAGCAGACGCACCTGCCCGCATATACACGGCATCACAGAACGTCGCAAACCTGCAGTTCCGCGTGCCCCGCCCGGGTCAAGGCTTCCGGGTCAGAGTTCGCTTCATCCAGAATTTCCAACGTGAGCATATTTTATCATGACAATCAGTCTTCTCTAGATAACTAGAAACGTTGGTAACATTTCAAGTACCCAGATTAAGATATTTAGATACTTTCACATTATCTTAAAGGTTAGTTAGCATTATTAAAGTATAATAATAATTGTCACATCGTCAAACTTTACTGATTTTCCTATCTGAACTACTTGAACCCAGCAGTCTTGTTCAAATTTGTTTATCAGCAAGTCACAGCATTTTCTTGAACCTTTGCAGCTTGCAACGCTTTGGCTCCTTTTGAGGCAACCGTCTTCAGTCTCAAGAATTTCGGCTTTCGGCGCAACTGTACGATACAGATCGTGTTTCCGGTCAACGTACTTCTGCTGTCAGCCAACATCGGCGTTGCCTCGGAGACCGGAAGCGTGCGCACGCGCAGAGATAGGCTGTCAGTGAATGTAAGTGTAGAGAGACAGAGACAGGATGTCAGTGAATTTAAGTGGAAAGAGACAGAGACATAGAAACGGTGAACTAACTGTATGTTGCTGTCAAATAAACTAATTTGAAGATGGCGGAGACTGACCTGAAAAAAGCTTTGATTGTGAAGCAAGAAAGCCAAACTACGATGGTGTATAACTTTAGTAAAATTCTCTAGAAACAATAAAAACTTGTAATGACCTTTTAAACACCAAAATACACACACCTGCTCTTTATACTGCTGGACCTTGCAAGACTTGGTCCTGAATAACCAATCAACCCACGCTTGATGAAGAGAAATCGCGCATGGCCGAAACTGGGAACTGGTCTGTGATCAGATGTTAACAGGTAGACTGTGAACTCATCTTTACATCTGTCAATAAGCATTGGTTTGCTCGAATGATGGTGTCTGTGTTTGTGTGTGCAAGAGCAGTAATGACAGTAATAAATGACATCATGCTCGTGTTCATGAACCCTGACCTCTCACCTCTAGTGCGCAGGACCACTGGGAGCAGATTACGCAGCTCTAAGCTTCGGCCAGGGACTGGACACGAGCGACTTCGATGTTGCGATGGGCTTTTGTGGTGTTCGTTCTAAACCAGGTCTGTATTCTACGAGAAAAAGTTGAATGAGGAGGGAGGGCTTAGAAAGGAAAGTAGCCCTGCCTATCATTTCGTTGCAAGAAATAATTAATTACAAAAAAGTCTCGATGTGGAAATTGCAAGTCCTGAGGACAGTTCTGTAAAATTTCCTCTTGATGATAATCACAGGTGAATCACTTTAATAAATAATGTGTGGGGGTGAGGGGAGAAAAAAGAAGGAAGGTAGGTGTTTGGTTGAATGAATGAGTGGGTGGTTAAGTGAGTGAGGGAGCAAATGATAGGAAAAAAAGAAACTAACAAAATTCAGACAGGCAGGCGTACAGACAAACAAGCTAGCATGGTAACAATGAAGATGGGGGAAAAAGTCTTTTCAGCCGACATCAAACATATTGTCTTAGCAAAAAGGCAAACACAACCGCCACTCAACCCCTGAACCTGCCATCAAGCCAGACATCCTTCCTGCTGTGTGTGCCGCCCACACCAATTTAAAACTTGACCATAAAAGGCTGAGAGAAAAAAAAACACAAACAATATCCTGTCATGTTTTAATCTTTACCGGTACCCCCACCCAGTCCCTGACGTCTGTCGATTCTGCCTGCTGCTGACCGCTCGTCAAACTGATGGCAAGGAGTCAGTTGTTTGTGGTTCAAAGAGTTAATTAGATTGTATCGTGGGAGGAGGTGCCTGCAAAATGATGTGTCCAAAATACGGCCTTACCCTGCCTAACCTTTGGTGTGCTGAACTATGTCGAGGCGTTCCGGCTAACTCTGAGACTTCAGGCAGACCATGGAACCTGTTTCGCCCTCTAGCTTCAATGCATGAGCTCAGATGGGTCCCACTTGCAGTAATCCTTTGCTTCCTCGGTCTCATCATAGACTTGTATAGGTGGATTGCTGTCTGTCTGCCAAGACCAACGCTTAGCCTCTTGTGAAGTTCTCCGCTGTTAGTCTCGGCAAGCCTAAACAAAAATGTGACTAAACCGAAGCTTTGTAGTAGCATGCCTCTTTTTAGTAGTTCACTGGAAAAAATCAGTCCAGTAATGCAAGTTCGTGGTCTCATCCCATGCTCAACCCTTTGCTTAACTTCGGGTGCTTGCTGTGATTTAGTTTGCGAGAGAGAAAGAGAGAGAATGATATCTGAATAATTGTAGTTTCTTGAACTGGACTAATGAAGGTGCAATTTTATTCTAGTGACTGAGTAAAGCTCAGCAAAAGTTACTTTGTCTACAATTCTGCTTAAATTCTTCTTCTGTTCTCAGCACACACACGCCTACAAATACATGCACAGAAGGAAATCAAATAAAAAAAAAAAACACAAATATATTCATGTTCAACTCTGATTTGTCTGTTACTGGCCGTGACCTGAGTATGATAGTGTTTGCATGTTTGTATTTCGAGAATGGAAAGGGGTATTTACCCAGTCTTTGGTAAACAACGTCTGGCACTAGTGACAAGAAAATAAACAAATGCATCGCACTACTGAATGATAGAATGATAAAAGCTGTTGAAGGAAGCTAATGTGTTTTTTTTTAAATCCTCCGGTGGCAGCGCGTCGCTCAGTGACCCTTGGATGCGGCAACTCCGCCGTCAGCCTCCATTCCAGCGGACTCTTCTTCAACTCTTTGCGTTTTGAAGTCAGCCCGCCCTCTAGTGAGGAACTGGAGGCCTTCCTCCTCGCACACCCGCAGTGCAGCACCTAGACCTGGTAGGAATCCTTTTTACCTTTGTCCTCCACATCTCACCTCCTCCTCCTCCTCCTCTTCATCATCATCGCCATCCTCCTTTCATCATCTTCGTCGCCTCGTTGTTATTCTTCTATTCTGTGTAACTGTGTAATTTCTGGTGTAATAGAATAAAAATATTACCTCTTCTGGTCCGTTCTAATACATCAAAGACCACTAACATGAATGTGGAATTTGGGAAAGTTGTTTGGTCATCTTGAAGCGGTTGTTTCGTGCAGAAATCTGTCTGTCAAGCGTTTAGCAGTCCAGCATGTGTGTCTTACACTCACGTACATCGCCTCTACAATCAAATAAATCCCAAATCCATACATATGCATGCCTTTTCTTTCTTTTCACAAAATAATTGAAGTTTTGCCATAGACAAAGCTCAGGTCTTCATATTAAATGACTAGAATTGCTGGCAGGTCTGGCAATTTCTTTCTTTCTTTCTTTTTTTGTATTTATTTATTGGCAGCAGCAGTATTTACAAGTTTAACCCATAATTTGATTCAAAAATTCTATTAGCTTTTGTTCCATCTTACTAGATGCCAAAATTTCTGCAAGGGGTGATGGTAGGGTTCATGGTCAGAAAGATAAGGCGAAGAAAAATATGTGACTACGTGATGTTTCACAGGTTTCTAGTTTAGAACAATCGCTTCTGTGCCTGACTCCACTAAAGAATAGCAAATAACTAATGAAATCTACTCAGACGATTAATTCTTTGAAGCAGCTGTTAAATTAGAAAAAAAAGAGACAACTAGGGATTATATTTCACGAGAACACATAACCTCCCACATACTTGGTGTCAAGTACCGAGTGCATCATAGTTTTTTGTTCTAAGAGGCCAACACACATAATATTGTGTTCTCTCATTACACTCTTCGTGCTCAGACGACAAAATTATCAGATCAGAGCAATAGGTGCACCAAAAACCCACGAAAAACTTATTGTTTTGCGAGCAATGGCTCTTTTCTAAAATTAACTACTCATTTTCGTACTTTTTTGTTATCCTTGCTCCAAATTCATTGTTTCTTTGATTTCTGGATAACCTTTGCTCGCTAGTCGTCTGATTTGTTTTTATTTTTGTTTTTGTTTTAACACATATGTCACACGCAGACTGACCGGAAACACTTTTTTCTCTTTTTCTTTTTTTTTTTCTCCCTGTACCTACAAAGTCTTTACGTGTATGAAAGTAAGAAAAAAAAATCATATAGTTTTGTTGAAAGCATGCTAGCTTTTCACCACCCACAAGGCATCACAATCTTCCTAGACATTTTTCCGGCTCTCAGGGAACTATTTTACAGGGGAAAAGTTAATTAGGCTGATCTCATATTTCCACTTTTTTCAGACTGGCAAGTCTTTTGCAACGGACGTTTCAGCGTCGGTAGACGAGTGAAAGCAAAAAGCCAGACATGACACCGGAAGCTGCATTCTGCTATTACAAGGCTGAAACAATTCGAGCCAAAGCAAGAAGCTGTGTTCAGGGATGCTCTCCCGTCTTTAAGAACAAATGACAAGGGAGAAGTTATTTTAGCTTTTTTTTTCAAAAACGTATTCAGTGGGTGACACCAAAGTAAAGCTGTAAACCTGTATGGTGTATTCAGCGACCATACGAAGAGGAACCATCAACATTTATTTAAGTTTCTCCAGTTAGTCATTAAAAGAATTTCTTGGATTTTTTTTTCATAGATTCTGAACAATACGACGAGCATATCATTTAAAAGGACAATGAAGAATAAAAGGATACAGTGTTCAATGAGTTCTTTGTCAAGAATTTTATGTTCTTATCTACATGTCTTTATTTCACGTCTGTAATATTGTCTGTAATATGTCTGTAATATATGTCTATAATATGTCTGTAATATGTCTGTAATATTGTCTATATTGTCTGTAATATATGTCTATAATATGTCTGTAATATTGTCTGTAATATATGTCTATAATATGTCTGTAATATATGTCTGTAATATTGTCTGTCTGCGTAATGTCTGTACATGTTGGCGGACTTCCATTCAGACCTTCACCGCGACTTCCCATGAACGATTTCTGCTACCATTGGAACGGTTCTTGTTTTGTCACCAGACTGTCACACACCCACGTACGAAGACTGACAGATAACACGCACACACACACACGCACACGCGCACGATGATGTGGTAGACAGCCAGTGGGTGTTACGTGACGTCACGGTCGTTGTAGTACAACAATAAGTCCTAATTAGTACATTCCAGACGCTCTGGGCTCATGTTTGTGAGCTATAAATAGTTCATTCTCCCTCACCTCCACTCACTTCCACAACAACTCAGAACATCCCCGACCTCTGCATCCACCCCATTGCCAGTGCGTCCGAGGTGATTAGCCGGCCAGCAAGACCGACATTTCCCTGCAATCAGTCGGTCCGACCGGCCCACAAACAACATCCCTTCATCAACATCGCACCCGTTGGTCGTTACTCAAATTGCGAAAACGACGTTCGTCTGCGGACCTTCTGCCGGCCGTGGTTTGCTGGACCGGGGGGTTGAGGGAGGGGTGCGGCTTGTCTGGCCCTTTCTGGAATGTCACGGGGTCCCCAGGGGTCGAGGCTGCTCAGACATGCCGCCAGGCGGCACACCCGACGCCGCCATGTTTGCTTCACGCCTTTGATTACGTGAAGTGTCTTGCACCGGAAACCTCTCACGTACATGCGCCTCCCGTGTCCCTCCCTAGGGCCAGGCTGTCAGCCGGACAGGCATTGCAGTAAACCCACAGTCAGCCAGGACATCACTGAGGTTTGTGAGGAATTATGTGGTTGACTTCGCAAGAGCGACAATCCCCTCCAGCGCCTGTGAGTGTGTGTGTGTGTTCGCGTGTAATTATGCTTGCAACATTTCAACAAAACGTCTAATACTATCAATGTTGATAAATAAGGAAAATCAGAACACCGCAGTGGTAGTATCATTTATTTTTTTAAAAAGTTAGCATTCCACTAACTAACACATTTCAAAATTTTATTGCTAGCCGTTTGTTAAAGAAGCTGATTGCAAGGCAACAAATTAAATTTGTAATTTTAGAATACTGTAGGTTTTAAGAGATAAAACATGAAATTCTGGCTAACAAATAATAAACATCAATTATATTTCCAAGAAACAGTACAACTGATCATTAAACAGCACATCCTACTGGTTTCGCCGTCACGATCATAGGTGGTCAGTTCTCTGAGTTATCTGCTCGGATATATTCATTATTAAAAAAAAATGGCTAATTTAAAATGCTAAATGAAAGTTTATAAAAATTTCTGTTCAAATATTTTTTGAGAAAATCAGCAGCAAAATATATTATCAAACAAACAACTTTTTCCTTGGTAAAATTTTATTAGTTTTGTTTTGTTTGTTTGTTTTTGTTTTTTACATTTCAGCCTTCTGTGACTCTATTACATTATCTTCGAACGAGTTTTCAGTTGCAGGAGGAAACCACCCCCAACCACCCCGACCCCTGACCTTTAGCTGCAAAGAAACTAGCATCCATTACTGTCGAGCTAACTACACCCCCATCATTTCCCGCAGCATGGTGACGTGTTTGTGGGTGATGTTGGATCCTGGTTTAAAATGGAAGTCAAGAAAGCCCGGATCACCGGGTTCGGGCTCTTCGGTTGGTTCCGTGGGTTCGCCGACCATCGCTGATGCTGTCGTTGTTGGTATCATCGTTCCGTTGCTACCTGCCGCGCCGACTAAGGGTGACATCGTAAAGCTGTTGCTGCTGTTGCTGCTGGTGCTGAGGGAGCCTGGAGGCACGCTGCCCGAGAGACTGCTGTCTGCGGACTGTGCGTTAGTCTGTGGGGCGCCGGCCCCAGGTGTGGCAGATGCTCCGGACGCCATCTGCGCGATCTGCGACGGCCGCTTCCCGGAGACGACATCCACAACCTGTCTGATGGACAGCTTGTAGACCTGGGCAAACAAGTGGAGCGCCGTGCTGACCGCCATCGTCTCCATCGCTGACGACACAGGGATCCCCGCTGCCAGCAGCTGCTCCTTGCTGAGGTGGGTGAGCGTTGTGGGGTCCACCTTGACCTGCAGAGCGAACATTTGCAAGAGAGTGCGGAGACGAGACAGAACGTCCGGGTCCCTAGTTTTCAGGTACGACCACGTGTGGTAAAACTCTTCAATGGCTAGGTACTGAGCGTTGGTCACGGCGGGGGGCGGCGTGGAACCGAAGGGGTTTGGGGTTGGAGGGTAGGAGAACACCTGAGCTGTGGCGCTGCCAGGGGTGGCAGTGGGTTTGATCTCCAGCGACCTGTGGCTAGCGTTAGTGCCAGGCCAAGGGAGTTAGCAAAAGTGTTACCGTGACCCGTGGACCAAGAGCGGGTAGAAACAGAAGGCGTGTAGTCGGGTGTGGGTGGATTGGAAGTGATGTTTCCTGAACGATTAGTAAACAGTCTTCTCAAGTTCTCCACAATAGACTTCCCATGGTTCAAAAATTCCTCAAAAACAAAGCTAGGCTCATTCCTGGAGATTACTCTCTGTGGAGGGGTTGTAGTAATGGGGACTATTTTGGGAAAGCCTAAAGTTTCCCCTGCTGTCCGGTTAATCACGGTTTCATTTAAATTGTCCACTTTACCAAAGCGTTTACTTTCAAAGTACATTTTTAACAACTGTAAAAAGGCAGGATCACTTAGGACAGTACTCGCGTTTAATACATGAGGTCCTGGCTGATTTGGTGCCGTTTGTCCAGTAGTAACTACTTCCGATGGCTCAGGTAAGCTTGGCAAGCGCATGTCAGTGGGTAACACCCGGTCTACGACGGCGACGGTTTGCGTCGTTTGATAAGATTGAGTTGAAGACAATAACTTCTGAACGGTGGTGGCCTCTCGTCTCAAGAACCATTACTCCTGTCCGAGTTCTGTGTCACTGGGTTGTTCTGAGGGTTTTCTAAGTTTACAGATACAAGGGGAGATAATGTTGAGAAGCTAACACCAGACTCAGTCCACTGCGCCTGGACTGGCTTAGTATGGGATGTATTACTGACACCATCTACACTAACATTGCCTTCTTCTCTCTTTATTGCAAGGACTGAGCTGTTGTACACATTAGATAGTGAAGAATCTTCTCGAGTACCATTATAAATGCTTTTGGATTGTGTATTGAACGAAGTCAAGGGGATGTTATGGGCAAAAGCAGAAGTGCTAGAATTATCGGGGTCTAGTCCTCGAATGAGGTGAAAAATTTCTGGGTTTTTCTGTAGGAGGATCGTCAGGACATTAACCAATCGTTGAGCGGCGAAGGATGTTTGACTGGCTTCGGTTGTGCCCAGTTCTTGTGACATCGAAGTGAGTGGGCTAGATGGCGACAGAGCGGAACCAGTCGCTGATGAAGCAGAGCTAACAACAATGTCAGCCTCTATCTTTGAGGACGGCGTAGTGGCCAAATATTCACGGCCTGAAAAATCAATTGCGCTGTTCAAATCCTTAGAAAAACGTGGAATTGAGTTAGCAAAACTTGTCAACGTTGGTTGGGCTGCCACTGAATCGTTACTGTTGTTTTTGGAGATGCCGAAAACATCCATTTCTCCAAACAATCCTATTCCCAGTTGTGAAGGTTGTGCTGGGGCAATGGGTATTTTCTCCTTGGTGGAAATGTTATGTTTGGCGCTGAGCAACTCGCCATCCGACTGTGATGTTGTATTTGTCGAGTTCAGGAACTGTGACGGTTGGTGATTGGTGCCTTCAACTCCATTTACGAGAGATGGTAAAGACTGGTTAACCGTGTTTGTCAGTAGGTCGTCCTGCCACGTAATGCTACCTAGAAGCCGAGGGCGTAGGCCACCGAATCCCAGTTCAGGGACTGACACGTTCACACTAGTGGAAGAAGACAAGGAATCACTGGATTTCTGAACTCCAACATCTCCCGATCCCAGCCCAAAAGATGAGGTCAGGTTATCGCCGAGGAGCTCTTCAGAACGAAGTGAAGGACTCGTTTCGACGGGTTGGGAGGTAAGACCCACAAGATGAGGCTTCGTTAAAGCTCTGTCTCCTAGCAACATGTCGAGCTGCTGAGACAGTTTCTGAACCAGGTGAACAAAGTCTCGATTATAAGCGCCGTCAGAACGAGGCGGCGACAAAACTGCGCCAGGATGCGTGACCTCTGCACCCAGGGTGGCCGGTATCGAGAGGCTTGCGTCAGGATCGAGAAGAGAAACAATCTGCAAGCAAGAAGACCAACTTCAACAAGACCGCTTTGTGTCCAGGCTAATCACTAGTCGGGTTACCAACTTCAGTCGAATGACCATTTACACTACCTGGCACTGGAGGAAACTGTTATTATCACTAAAGCAAAACAGAAGACATTACGGGTTTGGAGGCTGAGCTTGAGGATACGAAGAATTCTCGGAGGGCGTAGAAATGAGTGATTTAGCAATATGATGTGGTTATGGTGTGGCCTGAGTGACTAGTCACAGGTAGGTTTGTGTGACAGTGTCGTTAGTCACGGGTAGGCTTTATGATCTGGAGCATCCATTTAACTTTTAAGAAAGTCGTTTAGTCTTATTTACTGCTGGGACAGTAAGTTGTAAAGCAGAATAAAGATGCCATCTGGACAGGTAACATAAACCATTGTTTGCAGGTCTGCACACAGCTTCACAAGTTGGAAACAAAACACTTGCCATGTTTTTTTTTTTTTAACGTTGCCCGGGGCAAAACCTGTCTGTTTCGTCGTTGTTGACAAGCGTCACACCTTTAAATGTACCTAAACAACCAGCATCCGACTCATTTTCAAATGGTCTGCAATTTGATAAACGGAGGGACAAAAAGAACCTCAGTAACCCCTGACGCTATACAGTAACGGAAATGCAAATTAGGTGTGATACTTACCTCAAGCGCAGTCGACCCCGAACTATTGAAAGCCTCGGGGGTCTCCAGGTGAGACGTCAGGTTTGATGGTGACGTCAGGTTAGTGCTAGACGAGACAGGCAATGACGCAGACGACAAAGCCAAGAGACTCGCTTCCGACGTTCCGTCGAGCAAGCCTCTTGCAGCGCTCAGCAGCTCCAACATGGCGGTGGACTTCGATGACGTCACAGGAGTATGAACGCTCTCGACGACTGCGGAAGTGTTTCCCAAGATTTTTGAATTCGTTTCCGAGGTGTCATTGGCTGTCATTGTTAGCGTCTCGAAGTTCTGAAAAACTGGGTCGGAGCTGCCGCCACCAGCTGGGGAGGACGAATTGGTGATGCTTGAAGCGGCAGCGACCTTCGACTCCATGACACTGGACCCTTGAACTTCAGCTCGGGGTGAAGCCTGCATCGAGGTCAAGGTCGCCCGAGACTCTGCTGTTTTTGACATTTCGCTGCCAGAGCTAAGGCCTGTGATCTGAGGTGTGGAGTCTAGCTGTGTACTTCCAACCGTTTTGCTGGACATCTAAAGGTCCTGCCATATGAGAATTTCCACCGTTTGGGGAGGAGATCCCTTTTAGGTCTGACGTGGTATTAGGACCATTTGAAGTCATTATTCGTTCTGGTGAGTCGCTACTTGAAGAAGAACTCTTGACCATGTTGGTGACTGTGTCAGCTTGCTTTGCTTCCTGCAACATGAAGGCATCGAGAGGTTTGATTGTGATGTGTCTGTCAGCACCCTTGCAGTCTTGATGCAGCTTCATACAATTATTTAAAAACTGTGTTTAAAAAGTAATGTCCTCAAAAACTTTATAATCACTTTCATCTTGAACGATCTTCTCATAAGGTCAGTTAGCAGGGACGACTTTAAGTCCTTAGTCATGCGAACCTTTAATCGCCAGCATTTGGCAAGTTAGTGTAGTGATCACAACAACGGGCAGAGTGAACAGTTGTTCATCTTGGAAAAGGAAAACAAAGCATTTCCCAGCTCTCTAAATGTTTGTCTGAGTGTGTGTGAGAGTATGTCAGTATTTTTTCCAAATTTTACTATCTATATTCCTCCGAAGTTCCAAAAGCACATGCAATAGGCTTGAGTCTTAATGAATCTATCCGTACCTAGTGAGCTGAAAAGAGACTAACATACCCTGCTCTTAATAAGGTTGACACGTAAAGAGACCTCCACATATCGAGGTGGAAAATCAGATTTTAACTTTAATGGAAACTTGCTGGAGTTAGCTCTCTTCTGACCAGCGCCAGTCGCTCCCTAGAACCGACATTCACAGAATTAAATTGTAAGTAAGGCACTTGAATTGTTTCATTGAGGGATCGAAAATCGAGAGAAAGAAACTAAGATTGAACTTGTGAATTTCAATACAAAAGTAGTGCGCCGCAATTGAAAAGAGGGAAAGAAAGATTGAGATCACATTAAAAGACCACAAAGGTAAGGTAAACATAAGGTTAGGTCCCTTAACTTTTTTAGGTGGTTAAGGGTTGAGGTTTGAGAGACCTCACTTTTCTCGGGGCCACCTTCAAGTGAGGGGTATTCATCTCTCCCATCTCGCTTCCTTACCTTCCCCAACCCTCTGTAGAGTCAGGTACCCATAACCACAGCTGGGTCGACTGAGGGGGAAGTTTGTTGCGCTAACTGGGAATCGAACCATCGTACTGTTCGGACCCCAGAGCTATAACCACTCGGCTATCCCCAAGACGAAACAGAAGGTTCCTTTCCTTTGTCTTTTTAAAATGACAAAAGAATAGGAAGTGAAAAGTTTAAAATACTCGCAGTTACGATGATTATTATTATTATCGGTTCAGACGAGGAATAACCACGCTGTGCTGCTAAAAACATTCAAGGCTTGTGAGAGTCGAGTGAACTGTCATGTCAGTATGTCAAATGGCGCTCCATGACCTGGAGGAACCCTAGGGGCACGGACACTATTACAAAGGATCTACCAGCCGCTCCCTTAGCTATGCAAAGCCAGGGATACGGAGGATGCGTTGTTAATCCTACTTTCTCCTATCCCACGATACCTGAAACTCCGCAGCCATTGTCAGCGACAAGCATGCATTGCGCCTGTCAAGCTTCCGGGTGACAAAGCAGGATGGGTAATGCCAGGCATCACGGGAAGTAATGATATTATTTGCATGTCGTTTGTCCGGCTCGCGCGTGTGAGGTCTCTACATTACATGTAATCCAGTATTAACGGCGGCCAAAGCCTGTGATCTTCAGGAGCTGATGACATGTTTCGTAATCCGACGAAAGGTTAAATAGTTTCCTGACCTTTCTGGACGTTTCCCTGTCGTCAGGCGGCTTTTCCTCGTCTCTGTCGACATTTCTGCCCGGGAGATTACCTTTGTCTCAGGGTCCGGGATGAAGAGCATTCTCTCCCTCGCTCACATAGCTACACGCGTTTACACCGTACACACGTGTGCACGGACACACACACTAAATTTTTATTTGCAAGAAACACGTTGTTACTCTCAAGAGCCAGAACACGACAAAGGGCGACTTAATTAAGTCCCTTCAGTGCCTCTTAGTACTTCAAAGTCCCGTTGTTTTGGCTGAAGTATTAGTAAACACGTTTTGCAGGTAGCTAAGCATGCTGGACTAATGTCTTGAGGGACCTTCACACACACCTCTGGCCAACTTGGTCAAAGATTCGTCGCTCTTTGTTTGGCCTTTGCTGGAACTGCTGCAACAGCTTCGACTTGACAATTCAGTCTGTTGTAGTCGAGAATTGGTTGTGGGAGGGGGGACATCGTGCTTACCTCACCTGGGGCACCTGTCACAAAGCCGTCGCTAATTCATTGCCACTAGGCGAGGGAAACAGGATTACAGGTGTCAAAGAAGCCATGTATGTCTGCTCGCCACAATCTCCTGGCTTTGCCAGTGAACTCCATTATTTCTGTGATCTGTGACGTGTGTAATCTCTTGCTTGTTTTTCCATTTCCATTTTTTATTATTATTATTATTATTATTATTATTATTATTTCTCTAGTGTGTCTGATAATTTCTACCTTTATGATGATGTTCTCTCTTTTTCCTTGCACCAAGCTAAGAACTGTCATACCACGGAGACGTTTGCGCATGCGCGCTTTATTTTATGTTAAAGAGGAATGAGACCGGAATGACCTCAAAACTAGACCTGTACCAGAAGACCAGTTGCAGACATTATAGGGTGCTGGTGGGGGGGGGGGGAATAGATGATTTACGCCGAGCCAGCTGCTATGTCACGGCAAAACAGCTTGCCCGAGACGAGATCTGAACCCATGTCACCCAATCCTCACGCGCCACCTGACCGCCTTCAGACATTACAGAAAAAGGAGACAAGAGGCAGAAACAGAATTAGATCAGGTTATCAAAATCGTGACTGATTAACGGCATCCAGACGATAGGGAGGAATAAAGATGTTTGCCGTGAGACACATCTCTTCCCCTCCCCCTCTCTCCCCCCCCCCACAGCACCCCCTCCTTTCACGACAGGGATCGACGATCGGTGTATTAATAATCCTAATAGGCACCTGCTGACAGGTGAGACGGATCTGTAGATCGATCAATGTTGGTGTAGGTGCGGTACACGTGACTACAAACATCTTACCTGCCGTGCACAGTGACACTTGTCTAAGCTGTTGCGGTGAATTATGGGACAAGAAATAGGTTTCCACCTGTGGCATTTGAGCACGTTTACACACTTTGTTTCCACGTGCTAAACCACACAAAAGTATTATATATTTGTTTCCTGAAGAGAGACACAGTTATCTAGAAAGTTTCTTTCCTTTTCTGGAAGTTTCTCCATCTTCGCAAACCTTTTTCAAAAAATCTTTCTTTTTACAATTTTCAAATCTCACTTGTAATGTTTTCTTATCTAGAAGATTGTGGCTGGGTTATTCTAACCTTCCAATGTCGACTTCAGTTTTATATTCATGGCCTGGTCAAAGTCGGTTGAGCGTTCCGTTCAGGGGTGGAAGTTAAAAGTGAGAGTAAGTTGCTGGGTGGTACTCTTGTGGGTTGGCTTCCACCTTGAGGTGATTTCGAAAGGGCTATTGCATTGGTTAGTAGCCTTTAAAGACACCTTATGGGTTAAACCAATAGAAATTCGTTCCCTTTTGATTTTTTTCCGTTCCCCAGTTGCCTTGCTCCATCTCTCTCTTACTCCGTCTCCTACCGAAAAGATAAACCGCGACTTGTTATCTAGTTTTAGACGGTTGGAAATGTTCTGTGCTGAAGTAAACGCATGTCACACACAACAAGAAGGACGTATTCGTGGAGAGAAAGAGAGGTAAACAAACCTGTAGAGTCCGATCTGATCGAGGCAGTTGCTCCTGTTGCTGTCGTTGAGACTGTAGCTGGTGTTGGTGCTGAAGCTGCAACTGTTGCTGCCTCAGGAGTTCTTCCTGAGCTTCCCTTGATAAAAGTCTTAACTCTAGCCTGAGGAAAAACAAATTTTCTGGGAAATTCTTCGAAAGAAATATTTCATAGCATTGGCTGAAGAAATTGCGATCTCTATGATTAGAGGCTTTGTGGTTGCTAAGGGCACAGCTTGCAAAGATGGCAGAAAGGTCTAGTTTCTTGCTGAACGAAGTGTGAGAGACAAAGACGTAGACACTTCAGATAGACACTTCAGATAAAAGAACACAGATGGATGTTGACAAAAGCCACAGACCGAGAGATTTAGCAAACAACCAACAGACTGACAAAAGTAAACAAGCATAGACAGCCAGACAGACATCCACTAACTCAGATGCTCCCTTTGCGCTTCTCTGTGATGCTGGAAGCTGAAGTCCCAAAGCTGCATCGGAGAAAGACTGGCTCCGTTTGGAGTCCAGAGGCGATGACCTGTCCCTGTCCCCCACAAATGCACCTGTGTCAGAGGTCAGGCGAGTCCCAGGTAAGCCAGTGAAGGCGTTTTGTGTCCGGGCTGTGCTCTGGACTCTGAAACATTCATTTTAATCTCAAAATTCCTTTCCCTTGTTTTTTGTATTTAACTACTAAAGTATCTCTTCTTGAAATGTGTGTTGTCTATTTCTATCTAAATTTAGTAAAAATTCACGAAACGTGCATGTGCGTCAGATGTTGGGGCTCATACAGACTTCAGAATTGTAACTCTAAACATAGAATTTTACGAACGCAATAAAGATGATTTCATAAGAATGTTCAGGGCAAGAGTGTATTCTGAAGAAAGGAGACCTTAGCATCATTTTCATTCACTGCAAAAATCTCTCGTAGCTTATAATTTTTTCTGGCCTGCAGTATCTTGCGGATTCAAGATTTTTAGAACAGACGTACATACGCACACACACACACACAACGGAAAGACGCGCAGTGAGACAAGTCATCAAATCGGATAAAATAAAATATATTACCGAGATAAAATCAGATAGAAGAAAATATTTTACCTAGGTAAAAGCAAACGCTCGGCAGACGTTCGAGAACCTTCTTCAGCCTGGGCACGCAGTTCGCTTGTCCTTGCCCTCGGTGGTGCGGGATCGAAACCCCGTGTGACTGTTGGTGAGTTGTTGTTGGTGCTCGTCGCGACCGGAGGGCCCAGGCCTGCTCTTGTTCTCATCATCTGTTAAGAAACAAACATTTTTGTTCAAAGTACGAGTCACCACCAAGTAAACAACTGCTACCACAATCTTTAGAAATAAGAAACGAAGACAGAATTTACAACACAAGACCACCGTGGGGAAATAGTTTGAGGACAGAGTGTATTGTGTGTACTGTTGTATGACTTTGTTGCACTCAGATGACAACTTTGCAATATAGGCAATAACATGTATGTTTCCGATCATATTCCATGATACCTGAGCTGCCCATAAGTTTCCCAATAAGGTGAACACAATACCCGACCGTTGCTAAAACGCTCGAACTTTCTCGGCCAGACCGTGGTGACACAACAATAACGGATACATGATACCAACATCATCTATTTACGTTTACTTTTAGTGAAAAACATCTTCTCTGCTGCCTGATGACATACACGCAATACAGAAGTCGGAGAGGTTTTGGCGGAAGCAGTGATCGTGTTCCAGCCAAACAGCGATGGAAATGTCAGAAGAGGATTGCATGGCCGCCCACACACATCTCTGACGTCAATGGGCTCGACCAGTCTACAGGGATTCTTTAATTGCAAGTGTCGAGATGTCCAGATGATTGCAGGTCTGAATCGACCTTTAAAAAAATGGCGCGCGTTTGCTCGGAGGGAGGCTTAGCTGTCCGTAATCTTTAATCTACTGCAGTAGAGCACAAAGCTTGGATGGTCTCGGTGGGTGACACCCAATCAGAAATGATCACACAAATCACTTCCATTGATTATAGAAACATTTGCTTTGTAAAACAAGCTTTTAAGCAGCATCCGTCAAGGGGGAGGGGGAATGCTTCTCCGTCGTCAGTACTGTCAACAAGCAGAATCGTGGAAATGACCGGAAGGCACCCAGGAGATAGCCATGCAGAGAAGTGGAGTGCGAGATTAAGCCCAAAGGATGGAAGATAATACACATTTATTTTGTCAGGGCAAGTTTCAGATTATCGCGAGGTAGCCAGCATCTGACATTTTGGGGTCTTTCTCGTCTGGCAAGCGAATGGTATTTCCTAGAAATGAGTTTATCTTCAAAATCGATCTCTGTAGGCAGCAAAACGGTGGAGGTAGTCGGGGGGAGGGCGTAGGAACGAAAAAAGCAATTTACGAGGACAAAAACCAAAGAGGAATTTCAAATATAGAGTGTGCGTGATTTGCGAGAGCTTGTTCGACACCCAAAATAAAGTCCCGCACTCTTTGGTGCGCCATGATGCGCGCCCAGCCGGAAGTGAATGAGAATCTTGACATCCGACAGCTTGTCTGTGGCGCCTGACTGAGATGATGTCGGCAAGTTTGGACACGATCTTTAAAACTGTGCGTGACTGAGGGCAGTATCCTTCGGCGTCTTCACAGTCTGTGGGTAAAATATAGTAAAGACTGTGATGGCGGTGATAAGGCTGTGGTGTACTGTGTGACGTCAGCGAGGGAAAGGAAGTGTCGGTTATTGTTAGGATTTGAACTCAAGTGATCAGTGGTGTGTCGTTAGTTGGATTAATGATACATATTAGTGATAACAATCAAGATGGCTATAAGCTATGAGTAATGTCCAACCATATCATTGTATCAGCTCACACTGGGATCGAGTTGACTTCATCGGAGGAAGAGACTTCATTGAAGCAAACGAAAGAGTCCGTGTAATTTCTCATATTAAACACAACATCCTATAAAACATTCAACTTTTTCCACATGAACAGACACGAAAATAGACGAAATTCAAACTGGTCCAACTCCTGTTAGTACGCTTGTACGTTAGCCGACCTTTCCTGCACGTGCAGATAGCAGACGACACACAGCTCATCATGTGACTGGAACGAGCCAATCACGTTAAAGCAGTTTTCTTTTCGACTTTCTCTCAAAGCAAAAGCGTAGAAACCTTATTCACTTTGGTTTAAAAGTATATACATATAAAAATGTGTACACAGGTAGGCATGAATGTATTTTTGGCGCTAACCCTTACCTGTGATGAACGTCTCCATGAAGCAAGACTTGAAGGGTCATCATCTCGCTGGGAAGTGCTGGTCCCTGAGGTCGTTGTTGCTGCAAGAAGGCGTCTCTAGCAGAAATGGACGACCCGGAAGTGAAGGTGTTCATAGGTGACGCCTCTGTTGAATAGAAAACCTACTGTTAAAATAACCCTGTGGCCGAAAAATATAATGAATGTAAGACATATCAGTAAGAATTAAGAACACTAAAGTAGTAGAAGACGCTGCTGCTGCTGCTGCTGCTGCTGCTGCTGCTGATGATGATGATGATGATGATGATGATGATGATGATGATGATGATGATGATGATTGATGATTGATGATTGATGATTGATGATGATGATGATGATGAATTTTTTTCAGTCGTTCTTGTCATTTGGGTCATGATCACGATGAAGGTGACGACTTGAAAGAAACAGATGGGGAAACCAGCAAAAATAAAAATTCTTTAATAATTATACCTGCATTCGTGCCTGAGGGGATTGGATCCTTAACGCGGACACAGGGCTTAACTCAAAAGGCTGTCTGAAGGAATCAAGGAAAGGGAACATCCTCCCCGCCTGCTGCCAACGGGGGTCGAAATTCCCCAGTTGCTGAGCCAGGCTTGTCTGCCCTTGCATCAAGGTGAGCAGTGTGGCGACGACGAAGCTCATTAATAACACATTGCTCTTCATGGCTTGCACCAAGTTACTGCAAAAACATTTTATACTTTGATCTCCACATGAGTAGTGTATTTCATTCAATGTGCTTATACGTATGTTATAAGATATAGTTTGCATCTGTTTGTATGTTTGTTCACTGAATGGAGGACTGGCGAAACATTTTAGTTGGTGACAGGTTTAATAGAGACTTGTCAGTCATTTTGTGTTTCAAAGAGTGAGACAGTTCAAGTAAAGCTGCTAAGTTTTATCTACATCATTGGAAATAAAACTTTGCCACTTCTGGTATCAGCTGAGTTCCTCACCAGGACAGACAATGTACAATAACAGGAGAAACAGATGGGGAATAGTATTTGTCCCTACACTTAAACTCGTCTAAATCTTTAAGTCAGTCTTATCCTTCTTGGAGTCTTGACTAAGCCCGTGTTTAGAAGCCATCGTTTAATAAAATATAAAACTATTTCTTCTCTTAAAAAGGTGCTTATGTTTTATTTAATAACAGGGGTACGCTCGTCTGTCCAGTGGAATAAATAAAAGCAGTTAGTGACCGTAATAACAAGCTATTTCCAATGCAGAAAAAAATGTTGAAACGAATGTCAGTACACTGATCCGAGCTGGGGGTATGACTAAGTTGTTCTGAATGTTCTCACAATGCAATGGATGGAACATGGGGTCAACAAAGAGAATTTTTATTGCATTCTTTTCTTCTTGATTTTATTTCTGTGCGGCAGTTTAATCATGTTAGTTGTTCTCTCCTGTATGACTTGACTCGTTGCTGACTGATGGCATCATGTCTTCGACTTTTATATATTATCTTTTAACAAATGTCATCTCAAACAAGGGAACAATCTTTCAGCTGCAGGTTTGTCTGCTTCATAAATAGCTTTCGAGATGTCACTGCTTATTTTACATCTTTCAGTTTTGCTGTGCTGTAACTAAGAACTAGATATTTATTAAAGAAAAAAATACTAAAGCCTAAATAAAAGCTAGAAAAAGTTGGAAAAGCCGGTTTGCACGTGAAGGAGAACGAGCAGTGAGCTATGAACAAGAAAACACAGGTGACAGTAGCAGAAAGTGTCCTGCCGCAGAGCAGGTGGCAATTCGACTGATCGACGAATTTTAACTCCACTAAGCCTTTAAATTTTGCTTTGTTTTCCTTTTCACACCTTGTGACGTGTCAAGGTGTAGCTGTATCTTCGTCCGTGTGGGTTTGAAGTGAAATGCTTTAAAGTAGAAGTTAAGATGAATTCGATGCAAGAATAGATTGTTTAGCAGGACATGATTCCGACATATGATGTACTTTTACAAAAAATTAAAAAAAAATAGCTGAAGAAATTTTATCAGACTGTCGGTTACCTGTGACGTCATGAAATGCCAAACTGCTGATTTCTAATATCTTGACAGCTCATTTTACGGAAATTAGGTGAGAGAGTGAATATTTATCTTTGAGATATCAAGTATACAAAACTCAAATCGACTTCTGGCATACAAGAAAATCTATTTAAATGTTATTAATTCATAAAAACACAGTACAAACTAAAACTGTTTTGTACACAAGCCTTTTTTGCTAATTATAAAAGTTAGAAAACTCACTGTTTCTGAAAGTCGTGAAGTATGTGTCCGCAAGAGAAGGCAGAATACATCAAGGGCCCTGAGAAAAGGACTTTGGGTTTAAATGAAACCGCGCCCGTCCAGGCCCCGGATTCACGTGACAGAAGCTTCAACAGGCTCATCGCTCATCGGCCATACAGGGGCACTGTTAGGGATTCAACTTTCATATCTACATATCCAGGTATCTACATAACCAAGGTATCAAACAAGATTTAGAGGATGGCATCTCAGAATGCAATAATGCAAAATGAATTATGCTTGCTACGACATGTAAACTGTAAGTAAGGTTAGAAGCCATTGTCAGTTTTGTTTGTGTGAGAAGAAAAGTTGAGCGATGCACGTGCGAGCGCGTGTATTCTTGCATATCTTTGTTCGCCCGTGCGTATTTGCTTTGTGTGTTTCTGTGTGCTTGGTGAAATCATATTGTCCCTAACTGGTACATTATAATAACTTTGTAATAATTCACCACAACAAGCATTATTATCTTTGTACGCATATGAGAGCGTGAGGTTTCATCGTTCTCCCTCTCACCTGAATTCAGAATCACCTGGCGACAGAATGAAGTTGTCTGCAGGTAAGCAGGCTATGTACCGATGTGAAACTCCTCTCTATAATAAGAGTGAACTTAATTTCTCAAATCCCTCTTAGCGCAGTATGGAACAACCATTTTTAAGCACAATATTTCAATCGTATGTGCTGGCACCATCTGTAAAGACTTTATATAATACCTAATCTTTTCCATCCACACGAAAATACAAGGTCAGTATCATGAACGAGTGTCACTATAAAAGAAACTTTTGATCTGCCTGCACCTTCATTCTCCCTCTCCCCCAACAAAACAATTATAAAAAAACCCACTATTCTTCGTGGTGGACTTTATTTCACCTGTGTATGCATATATCATAACCCTGGCAGGTCCTCGCTGTGTTTAGTCAGTCGGACGTCAGTTGGCCATGGCGGCAACACCGACTGTCATGTTGTGGTGTTCATCACTGTCACTACCTCCAGGTATCCCTCACCTTTGTACATAGATGCGTAGATGTCATTGTTTCGTGCGCAAAGATGATGTGGACGCTGCGGTCTCGACACACTCGTGCGCAATGTTCTGAGCCACCGCCCCAGGGATGCTCCCCACAAACACCACCAACGTACGGTACACTGGTGTCAACTTCACCTGGTCCTCTGTCTGGACATGGTCATCTACTTCAACAACACCATACTACCATGAAATACACACGAGCATTGTCACTCAAGGAAAATGTTCACTTCACTTTCAATATTGGTTCAAGAAAATAAAGCTACAAGGTTGAAGTGTTTCTAAAAGCAGAGAAGCGAAATAAAACACGTTTCCATGAAAGATGTTTTACTTTCAATGTTTTCGGAAGGAAAGGTCAAGGCTGATTTATAAATAATCCAATTACATTAATTTTAATAATAAATAAATTTTAATATTTAAAAAAATAAACAAATTTCTATTATATTAAAAACTAAAATACTTTGAATAATAATAAAATAAAATGCTTTCAATAATAATAAAAGAAAATGTCTAAAAAACAATAACAAATAAAATCTCAGCTCTCTTTATCTAAGAAACCTATTTTGTTGTCGATCGCTAAAGACCCATTGGGTTTGCACAACTACCGACTTTTTTAACGGAATAAATCTTATTGATCTCTAGTAGAGTAGATTGGAGTTTGCGTTGTGAATTCTGAGCTGCCAACCGAAACAGTAAACAATTTCGGAAAGAGCCGAGCCAGCAGCATAGGCTCACGGCAAACCCGTGTAAACAGGTGCTACGTGCAAATAAACAAACATTAATCTGAACCTGGGAATCCGATCCTCATTAGGTAACGAGTGCTTAAGAGAAAGAATAAGGAAAAGGAAGAACAGCAACAAGGATCACAACCACGAAAAAAAAAAAACCAGCGGCAACAACAACAACAACAGCAACAGCAATTAGCAGCTGTATCAAGTCATAACAACCTCTTCTTTTGTAAGCTGCCATCCCAGTCTTACACAAATAGAATGAAAACCGTTTGGGAGCGGCTACGTGCGTGCGGGTACAGGTGTCAAACAAAGAAGGAAGCAGAAAGTAAAGCAACAAAACACATGACACAAACAAAAATGGTCTGATAGGCAGCAAGTAGAAACAGCAAATAGGAAGTTAACATGAGAACATTATAATCAGTTTCCGCGCAGCGCACCCTTTCTATGCATCATTAACTTTCTTTTTCAAACCCGTTTTTTGCTGATGTCAAAATGGTCTCTCTTTACCTTGTTAGGAAGAGGAAAGTAAAAAAGATATATATATAATGGTCTGCAACAACAGCGGTTTTCCCGGTTCCAGTGTCCTCTTCTCACTTCCGAGTCGAGGTCAGCTGAGTACATATTCCATCTACAGTTCGACCGTTTTTCTTTCAAAACTGTTCATCTGAAGACAGAAAACCCTAGCGTGGACACTTACAGTGTCCTCAAGCAGTGAACGAAGGTTTCTGGCAACGTGTTGGTGCTTGGGAGAGTCTGATAATCATCTTTCCATTTTCTGGAAAGAGTAAACCATACACAAACACACACAGAAAAAAAAAAATCCTGTCAACGTGAAAACTGATTGCCTCGCACTAGAAAAACTACCAACGATAAGCAGCTTAAAGAAAGACGACCTACTGTGAAGTTCGGAGGATAAATGAAAACAAAAAGACAAAGCAGATAAAGAAAGGAATTTATTTCTTTTTCTCGCTCTTTCTGTGCGTGTTTGTGTGTAAGAGTACACTTACTTGTTTGTAAGAGCTGCTACAATCTTTCCTAAGCAAATGACTGACATTACTGCACAAATGTGGTTTGGCTGTACAGACAAACATTGTTTGGAACTGTCTAGATGTTAATGTTAGGCAGAACATCTGTTAATGTTGCACGACTCTGTCTCTATTTGTCACTGTCTCTATTTGAAGTGACGATGCTGGTATCCTCTTCATTTCAGCAAGAAACGTGGGTTTCATAATATATCTCTTGACAATCATGTTTCTATCCTCTGTTGTGCTGCTTACTACAAACTTTGCAAGACCATACTCTCTTAATTCAGACTACTAAGATTCTTATTTGTTCTTTAGCTCTATCTACATAAGACTATTGTATCTTCTTACAGTTTGTCCAGAGTACCTCATTCACAAGCTTCAAAATGTCCAGATCTCGACTGCTAGTCTCGTCTTCCAATGAACATGCAAACCATCCCTGCATACTCTTGATTGGCTATCAGTTAAAACGAGAATTAAACCTGTCAAAGCCGTCAATTAAAGTTCTTCATTAAAGCTGTCAGTTAAGGCTCTCAAGTCTTTATTACGGATTCTCAATGATGAAATTGTGTTTCTCTTTATATCTGCCCTTGCTGCGCATTAGTCTTTGTTGTGTAATTTGAACATGTCCCCAAAATAAATTCAAGAATATCAAAATAGACAAAAAAGCAAAAAACAAAAACGAGAATAGGGCATGGATTTTTAAAACTGTTTATTAAAAAATCCGGCAAACCCACCATACCTCTTCTTCTTCAGGAAACATTAAGGACACTTCAGGAAATATAAAGAACATTCGTTTAAAAATGTCTGATGCTGAATCGCGAAATATCAATGATTGTTCAGTGAAAAAAATACAGTATGGAAGTGAAAGCTACTCATTAACAAGTAATCACCATTTCCAAGACTGCCTTGATTAAAACACAAGGTGGTAGCACGATCTCTTGGTCACGTCCAGAGAAAGAAAGTCAACATGCTGCTCCTGATGGCGAGGATATCATTTTCATTAATTAAAAAAAAATTAATGTCACCTTTGTTTATCCGTGATTTTAACTTTACATGCAATCTTTTACTTCACACGGAGTAGAAATCTGGTTTGGAATATGAGACAAATGTCAAGCATAGTTTGAGATACAATGTCATGGTTGGGGAGAGGTCACGGGTCAGTAAGCTAGCGAGTGACTCGAAGGTGGGTGCAGGGGGAACATGCTCGCTCCCTTCACATTTTGCTGGCCACCCTGCTGCTTGCCTCGTCATTCAGTACTGAGGAAGTACAAGTCTCTACACTATTCACCTCGCTCTCTTCTGACACTGCTGACTGGAGAGGTTTGGACAGATTCACTCCCCGCTTCAAGTCGAAGTGCTGCCAGCTGCAACCCAAAGTCAACAGGCTTACAACAGTTCTTTGACAGAACTCTTAACTTTAACCATCCAGATATAATGTCTGGCTAGCCAACTAGTGCTCGAAAAACATGTCAGACTGTCTCAAACTACACAATACTTGTTTTTTTAAGATTAGAAAATTTGTAAACATTTTGAATATTACCAAACAAGGAAGAAGCAGGCCGCGACTAAAACAGCAGCCACGTGAAAGCAGAGGCCATCGTGGAAAGAGAGAGATGCGGGGTACAAGCTGTTAAAGAGGAGGGTGGAGACCAGGGTCACGACACCTTCAGTGGCTGCCACCACAGAAAACAGTCGACCTGTCACAATATGGTAGACAGTGCAGTTTAGAACAAGTGCAAACAATCTGAAATCTACTTCTGCTTAAAAAGCAAAGACAATATACATCCACAAGTATCTGAGGTTTGCAAAATGCAGCACTTGGGGAAACTATAAGTATAGACGTGCTGAGGCGATATCAGCTCATCAGTCGTATTGGAAGCTAGTCTCCTGGAGAGGTGTGTGTGGGGGGGAGGGAGTGTTAATAAAAGCCAAGGGCGACTAAAAACCTAATTATCTGTCGCGCAACAGGTAAGTATGTTTCTTGTTGCTCCTGGATTTTATTACAGCGTACGATTCAAAGTGGCAGGTGTTCACTAGTCAGAATTTCAATTTAATTCTTTTCCTTAAAAATTAAAAAAAAAAAAAGTTTATAAGAAAGAATGAAAGAGAATTCGGGGATAAAATATCCTACAGGAGATTTAGGCTCCCTCAGAACTGAAAGGTCTGGCCTGACATATCGACATCAAGCTGTAGGGACTTGTGGATGCTTTTCATGTGACTGCCACTTTATCTCAAAAGCTGGCCTCCAAGTGGATTAATACATATATAGGCGAACAACAACAAAATTAGGCTTCACCGACATGGCGGAGGACTAATCCAAGGGAAATAACGCCGTTAGAAAGGGGCGGACGAACTCGACTGTCAGTTACCTTGTTCCCCTTTATTTACGAAATTGGCCATAGAAGCCCGAAGTCCTGCCGAAGGGAAGCCCTGCAGAGCACCCAGCGCAACAACTGAAAAACAATCGACAAGGGCTCAGCTTACAACCAGAGAAATACATCAGTCAAGTAACCTCTCATCCTGGTACTACATCTTACTGCTGCCTACATCTCTAAGAGTTTCTCTCTTGTTTATTAGCTAGACGAGAGGTGAAAAGCGGTCAGTGACATTTTACAGCCTCGCTGACACATGACAGTCCCTACGGCTTTTTTTTTTTAAATAAGAATTTCCAGGAATAATGGCACTTCGACATTTCCACTGATAAACAACACCATGTCTACTTTTTCAGATCCTCTTTACAGAAAGCCCTCATATAAACTGTTTTATTACGAATCCCAATATTCGAAGCTAGACGGCTCTCAAATAAGTGTTCATGCCCTAAAATACATTTTTAACAAGTTAACATCTAAAACTATTTGCTAGAGGAATTACAACTTATTTTTGTCTGTCAAAAATATCTTGAGCTACATCTCACACACACACACAGATGCATGCCACGTTTTACGTTAATGCTATTATTTACTAGCAGGATAAAGACGAATCAGATATTTGACATTGCACTATTTTTAAGACATTACAGTTTCGTTAAAACGTTGTATAAACTATTAATAAGTGATGGTACGACTTTTTACATATGTATGTATATCCACCCCTTGTGATAGGGGCCTAGAACCTAAGCAGTAATTAAAGTCATCATGCGTATTTTTTCCACCTGCGGTTTAGTATTTTTGTTGCTTACACGATGTCAAACCATCAGCTTAGCTCCCCTTCCTCTGTGTGTGTGTGTGTCCCTCCCCACCTACCCAACCCCACCCTCACCCCAAGATATCATCCTTCCGAGCGAATATTTATAATGTCCTTGCTCGCACCAAGTTCCCCATTTACACTCACATTTCGTTTACCTGCGTCTTCTTCTGCGTCTTAAGCACTCAATCAAAAATAGATTTATAGCCTTTCGCTATGTCGAATAGGTTCAAAAAAACCTCCTTACAACGAAAGGGGGAGGGGAGAAGGAAAACAAAATATATGTCGGAAGTATGTACGGGATTAGAGAGAGCAAGTCTCAAGGACAGAAAGACGAACACAATAAAGACACGCACTCTACTCCCAAAGCAAAAAAAAAAAAAAAACTAAATGAAAACAATAAAATAAAACAAAAACGGAATAAAGCTAACATACCTATAAAAACAAGCCATTGCTCCTTCGCCAAGCCCAGCACGACAAGGCCAGCAACTTTGGACACGATGCCCGCCATGATGAGAGTGGTGTCCCGTAGTTGAGTGAACGTCTTGAGCAGCGGCAGGAGCAGCAGAACTGCGACGGCCCGAGTGAAATTCTGTGCACCACTGAAGTATCCGTACTTTGTTTTGGAAAATGATCGAGGGGAACGAACGAGAAATAAGTACAGAACATCATTTTCCCCTGAAAGAAAGAAATGTGTACATATAATATTAATTTATACATAAATACATCATTACACACGTTTATACAAATCAGTATTTTCTCGATAATAAACTTTTAACCAGAATCATTGTCATGTTTTTTTAATCTTTCTCAATCGCCCACACAGAAGAGATTGCAATGAATGTACAATATAATAAAGGACTGTTTTGAATTCATCGCATTCACGAAATGATTCGCTTGATGTGAACTAAGTACAGATTTTTTTTTTTAGGCTGCACCAGAATAACCTCAAGTTATTTTTGCCGCTTTCCCTTTGATGTCCCGGAATAGCTGGATTTTAAACTTAGCTACATCCTTGTTATATTTTCCTAGAGGTTGTTGAAACAAATAAGTCGGATTCAGTTCCCATGCATTCCAAACAGGTTATCGGTTAAAGCATGCCACACTTTGTTGAACATCTGGAAACGAACAAATATATGGCGACAACTCTCCATATCTCCCTCAGAAATAACTTAAAAATTAAAGATCGTGTATAAGAGATAAGAGCAAATATTGCTTCAAGTGATCTTGATATAAGGAGGAAAATGTCGAGGGAACGCGTGGAGGAAAAAATTCTAAATAGTAAATATTTTGAAAGAAAATTATTTTTCTTTCTAGAGTAAATGGCTCGAAAATGGCACCACCCTCACACCCCGAGAATCACGACGTTTTCAACACCTCACTCCCCAAACGATCTGAAAAGGTCAGGGATGACCTTTACCTATCCGTATTTTATGCTCTTCCCATACATTTCCGTTGCAACATTGTTTTGATGTACATTATTATGATGATGATTAATGTTATTTATTAAGGGCAAGGCTTCGACTGAACTTTTTTTTACGGCAGCTATTAGAATGACGTTTTCTAAGAGGAAGAAGATTAATGACTTCTGGATAAGATGCGTAGAGTTATCAGTAAAAACCCTGTTCTCCGCTTAATTAAACACACACACACACATGCACGCACGCAAGCATACAAACACTCACGCGCGCGTGCAGTCACGCACACTTAACTCAGCAGTAGTCTACAATATAGGTTTGTAAAATTTCTCTGTTTCAGAATGTATGAGTAAATCGCCATCAAAAATGCGAGCATGTAAATAATATAAATATACAAAACTGAGACACAGCAGACTCTCACGCACTCTCTCCACACACAAAAAAAGCAAATATTAAGTTTATTGTGCATTGACAGTAAGATACGCCAAACGACGGCTTGTATTCTCCGGCTAATCGCAATAAAATATTCTTGCAAGCTGAACTGCAAAGCGAATTTTTTATGACATCTATCAGCCGTTAATGCTATTTTAACCCGTTTGTTCTGATGATAGGGGAGTACTTGAATGTCAAGTAAGCCATATTTTTGTTTTATTTTCCTAAAGGTTTTCGAAGGGAATAATTTGTAGTTGCCATTACTGGCGTCTTGTTTCCACCCACACACGTACCTTATATATATATGTGTGTCTGTGTCTGTCTTTTTTTTTTTTTTTTTGAAGGGGAGTGATTTCACCAGGCTGCTTGTCTGAGCCCTGCTAAGGTCTGTAGCTAGAAAATTCCCTCTGCCCACCCAACAGCTGGTTATCAGAAATAGGCACCTGATTCTGTCAATAGAGGTAAATGCGATGTGTCGTGCCCAAGACAACTTTCTAGACACAGTGAACTAGTTAGTCTTGCTGCCCCTTCTCCCCCACGTGGCTAGGGAAGGCGCCCTGTCACAGTACTTAAATATTACTTAAATATTATTATATTAAATATATACTGTGACATGGCATGAATAACGTCTTCGAACTTTAAATTCAAAGTGGATTTTCCAACAAAGAAAATATCAGCCCATGTTATTAATATGTCCTCTCTAAAACAGGGTCCAGCAGGGCGCTGGCTATTCCGCATCTAAGTCCTGTGGCCAGCAGCACGGATTCTCGCTAAGTGCTGGATGGATCGCTGGCGCGCGAACACTCGGCTAAAACTAAAACTGCTCATGGAATATAAGCTTGTGCCGAGCAGCACACCAGCTTACAGCGAATTTCGGAAGACAAGCCGACAACCTCACGTGCAAACCAGTGCCTGATCCCCCAGACGCTATCTACCTGTGGGAAATACCTCGTGCTTTGAACATGCCTGTTTCATTAAAATAAAGAGCCTCGCCAGGCAATTTAAATGTTTTCACAAACATTTTCATTTGGACGTCGTGCAAGGCTCCTGAAGTAAACTTGCCAAATGTTCTACTTTACATGTCTTCTGTCTTCTTGAATCATATGTAGCATTCACTAATTTATTTTCAGCGACTTGCAGATTACTACAATGTTGTGTGAGCAATAACTGTGTATGATTGTTTATAGCTATACTGTCTGTATGCAATGCCACATGACTTAAGCTCATACATGATCATCATCTTTGTAGACAGGAATCACTGAATTCCTTGGACTTGAAGTCTGACTAGGTCAAATTGTCTATGTCCTGAATACTGGAACAAGTGAGACTGTTTGTATCTGGTGTCTTTGCCAGACTCTGCCAAGGCAAACATTAGCTTCGTTATTGTTATTTTGACTTTGTCACAATAAAAATTAGTCCGGTTTGTTAAAATACAAATATCTCAACTGATTTTGAATGCAGTTCTGTCTGAGCACCAACAAGTGAATCGCCAAATGAAAAAGTTTAGTTTTTTAATGTTAGTTTTTATTTTACGATAAAATAGACTGTAATGGTTCTGTGTCTATCAGCTGACTTTATATCTGTGTCATTGTTAGTCAGGAGACCACGAGTCCAGATATGAACATGAAGATTATTAATGTTACGATATTTATGTAATCGCGGAAAAAGTTTCAAATTCAATCATTACATTCTACACAAACATGCACGCACTCACTGAGAGAAGGTGAGAGACACCACCAATTTTTTTTAATGTAAATGGTTTGTATTTGTCTCTTACCTTGCCAGAATCGGACAAACGCTAGTTATTATCTTCGTCGTCGATGATTTTTTCCCACTAAATGAGATTTGTGTCTGCTGCTTTCCGCGGGAATGTTCTATGTTCTAAACTTTCCCTTCTTTACCACAAAGATCACATTTTTTAAATTTGGCTTTAGCGTCCTTCACTTTTTAAAGCCACGGTAAAAATGTTTAAAAATGTTCATATGTTAACCACAGCTTATTAAAGTAAGACTTCTTTGAGGACATAGTAAGAGGGTAACGATGCCAGCGCAAATAGCGACTGTCAGGTCAGCAGGGGAATGATTCTACAACCTTCTGTCAGTTACCGGCTCATACAGAAAAACAAACAAGTACAATCAATCTTTAAAAAAAAATTAAATGCTTCTAAAATTTAGCAATAAATATATGACTTTTCAATTATTTCCTAACCCGCACCGACTATAATTTTTAGTCGCATTCGTTGTAATTCACGACACTGATCCAAAATAGAAAATACAGGACTAATTAAATCTTCTAGAAAGTCTGATCTTTTAATATTGAAAGATTTCAAGAAGTTATGAATATTGCAAAAGTGTACCTGTCGTTGCGAGCTGCAAGATGTCAAGTACAACGATGAAGAGGATCAAATGAACCTTGTCGAAGAAGTCGCGCTGGGCGGACAAGAAAGCCCACATATCTCGAAGTGGATTCAGACACGTGACCTGGCAGCATGAGCGCCCAGCGTCTGACCTCTCGTTCGGGTCAGGGTGGCCGCGTTCTGGTCTGATGTCCGGTAAAAAGAATATGGCATAAGCCAAGGCTGCTGACTGCGCAGATTAAATTTGTGTAAGAAATAACAACGCGTCAAAAACCCATACGTACAAACAACCAAACAGGTATGTAAACACACACACATCAGTAGACAGTTAAATCCTGTTTTTTACCTGACAAGCTAAAGCGATGCCGAAGACGGGTGCGTACCCGAGGGTATCGACCAGCAGACCCGACACAAAGACGCTGACTGCGCCTGCGATGTATGTGCTGGCCTCCGCCACCCCCACCCGCTTCATGCGAGAATCTGGCTCCGACAGGTGAGTTAGGTAAGTGTAACAGGCCATAAGCATCGCCAGGTAACTGCCGCCGAGTCCAGACAACACCTATGAGGACAATTAATACTTGCGAATATTATACAGGCTTAGTCAAAATTATGTTAACACTTATGTGGTAGAAACAATTTATTCCCAAAACATACATCACATGTGCAAGATGATTTATAGCACGGTTTCAACCTGTTCGCCATCGTGTTCAACAGCAACAGTATCATTTGAAGCCCGGACACACATTCCACAGGGATTAGACATCACAGTCTGTATTAGTATTAACATAATTTGTTGTTGTTTTAGAGGGCGACTTCCCACAAATAACATCATTTTGACAAACCCTTTACATATTTTTTTCTAGCGACACTGTAGACTTAGTAAACCTCATCTGCGAAACACCCATATGCATACACGCGCTCGTACACGCACACGGACACGAACGTTCACAATCGGACGCAAGCATGCTCACGTGCACAAACACACGAGCACACGCATGCAGGACAACATACACACATATATAAGCGCGTTGAACAAGATACAAGCATAGTTCTGAGAAATCCTGCTATAAACGTACAGGTCCAATCATGAGGTAATGAGGCCACCAGTCCATGTACACTGAGTTGACGATGTTGCTGACTGAATACAGAGCCCCACCCAGACATGGCACCACCACCGGCAGACGGCGCCCAAAGCGGTCACCAAGAGGCCCTATCAACAGCAGCAGAGTGAGGGTCGCCTGCAGACAAACAAAGCCACTTGTGATCGTGACCACCTCCCACTCACTCCCTCCCTGTAAGTACCCGCGCGTGTTTGGAGGAAGTTATCTCTCAAAGTGGGTGTTTTCCCTCCCAGCAACTGCATGGTAACCTGGCCATTTGACCAGATATTTGTGCGGGGTCGGGAGAAAAAAACAACCCAAGAAAGATAATTATTTTTTAAAATTGCACTCCACACATGACAACTGTTATCAACCATCTAATATTATGCCTAGCAATGAAACGTTTCATAGCGGGCTGCCGCCATCTTGCACTTTTCCCCCCATCGACAAGAATATTGGCAGTCCATATAATTATGAGTTGCTGCTAAACTCTTGGTTTACCAGTCGAGGGTAAACAAGATGAGAAAAAACATAATATAATACCGATTCTGTTACATGTACTTGTTTAGGGGCTCAAGGTTTTTGAATTTTTAAATATAACTATCCCAACCCCTCACTATCACCCTAGCGTGCAAGTGCCAAATATTCTCAAAGGGAAGTGGCGAAAGGATGAGGATGTCCGGAGAGAGAGAGCGATACGGGAGGAGAAGGCAGGAAGTGATCGACTTTACCGGGATAGTCATGACCACGTTGCTCATCATGGTCCAGTAGGAGGACAACGTCTGCACTTCATCTTCCAGATCTTTGTGCAGCTTGGCGAAGGTATAGTTGCTGAGTTCACTGCACTGGCTGGTGTTGAAGAGGAACAAGCAAGACTTGTCGTATGCCAGAGGCTACAAACAGAATGAGAAAACTCAGAGATAAGACTGCCGAGTGTTACTGAAACATATACACATATCGTCTAAATATTTCTTGTTATACTCTGACGGGACTCTTGAGATAGGGTCAGCAGTCTGACACAATAAAGGCTATTGTTACAGATGGACTTTGAATACTCACTTGAGAATCTAGCCGTTGTAATTAACCAGTCGAGTGGACCACTAATGTGGAAAGCCTTATCATCGCTAAATAGGACAGCGGTGGAAGGAGAATGAGAGCTGTTGTCGTCGATTAGGATGTATATTTTCATCCACTTGCGCCCGCAAGAGCACACGCACGTGAATGCTCTCTCTATGTATGAGTCTCTATATCTATCTCACGTATGTGAGTGTCTATGTGCATATGTGTGTGTATGAAGGAAGAGAGAGAGAAAAGGGCTTGGACCCTGCGTTCTAAACCCATGCATAGGAGAAACACGATTTCCATGCACGATATCCGTGTAACCATGCATCATTTCCAGCTAATTAAAGTGAAGAATGACTTGAAATATAAGGTAAAAATAAGCAGACTCCGATAGCCATTTAATCAGATATCGTTCAAGAGGAAGGAGTGCATGTCACTAATAAAGTAAGAGAGATGGTTAGGTGGGACTAGACAAAATCCAGGAGAGAAAATCATCGATGCCTAACTTTACGCCAGTGCTCACCATAAATGCTGCGAAGGTGAGGAAGGACGCGAACATAAAGAGCAGCAGCACAGGTTCCACTGTAACGGCGCGAACTCCGGAGCACAGCGACTGCCTCCATGTTGATGCCATGTGCACACGGCACGCTTCGTCCTGCTCCATCGCTGCCGCACGCGCGCCTTCGCTCGCCGTGTAACAGTATCTCCTTCGTCGCTCTGCTTTTGTCCGAAACTTCTTATCCTCCTTTCTTCTGCTGGTACAATCACTCCCGCCGTCCACACGTACGATGACTAGAGTACATGACTGATGAAAACAAGCCGCCCTCGTGTCACGAGTCAACGACCTTGCTCGCGCGGCAGGGGCAATCACTCAAGAGAGTTGTGGGCCTTGCAACACTTATCGCCCACTCGGCCCGCGTGTCGGACCCTGGCGATGTATTGGGCCATGCTGACGGACCACGTGGAGGAATCGTACGAGTTGGCTGTTCGGTGCAGACGACTTGTACTCTTGATGAACCCGCCGGTTCAGTCATCCGATTACAGCGGAAAATATTTACGTCTCTCATCCTCAACCCCAACTCCTACAACTCCCTCCAAGGTCGAGTTGTTTATAAGCTTGTTGATTTGCTAGAGATAAGTCGAGTCTGGGTCAAAACTTCTAAATAAAAACAAAATCGACGGTTGAAGCTGAAAGCAATTTTCGTAACTACATAATCTGCCGTAAAACGTCAAGTGTCTGTCGCAAACATCTGTTATTGCTATGTCTATGTAGTTTATATCAAACACTAAAGGTCGTCATTTAGTGACATTTACCCTTTTTTCGGGTCATAGAGACTCGTCGAGTCCTCACTTATCTCGGGGTCAGCTCTATGCGAGGGCATGGGGCACAAAGAGGGGAATTTTCTGTAATTTTCTCTCTATAGCTATACAGTGCATTTTATACTTATAGAATTCATTCCATAGCTTTACATTTCATTCTCTCTTATAGAATGCATTCTGTAGCTACAGAATGGAATTGTATATATATATATGAAATTAATTGGATAGCACATTCTGAGTATAATATAAATGAAATATTTGGGTTTTTACAAAGTTTTTTCTCTCTAGAGCAATAGAATGCATTCTTTAAGTATAAAATGAAATTTATAGCTATAGAATCCATTCTATACTTATAGAATTGAATTGTATAAATATAGAATGCATTATATATGTATAATATAAGTATAAAACGCATTGTATAGCTACAGAGAGAAATTTAAAGAAAATTTCCCTCTTGGTACCCCATACGAGGGTGGGCTCCATATAGTATTCTTACGGGAACAGTTTGTAAAATAATAAATGTCTTAGGACATATTTTTTGTTTACTAGTAGTCCATGTATCTCTGCATTATAAAAAAGTAATGATTAACTATTTAACATACTGAAATATGCATCCATTGAAACTGATTAGCTTTTGGAGATTATAGAAATACGATGTGATTTTTTTGCGCATTCATTTTATTCCTCTTCAAAAATAATTCAGAAGGTTGTTGTGTCCGCAGGCAATACCACAGCGCAAGCAGAAAGCAAAACAGTATTAAATGTGGAAGATTAATTTATTTTGACTTTGTTTTGGCTGCGTCATGGAATGGATTTGGGCCTCTTAGCAGATTTTATGGACATTTTGAGGGCTTCAGTAAGCAGGATCATCACTTCTTAGCTACATCTGTATCTTAAACCCTAAGCCCTAAGCCCTAAGCTTCTTTTCTTGTTTCATGGCCAAAAAAAGGGTGCAAATAAAGTCGCGAATGCAGAGAGCTTTTCATCTATTTTCCCTGATACAACTTGATATAGACTGTCTGGAATTTCAGCTACAAAGGCCTTCTTTGCCATCAGCTCAAAGAAAAACTTACTCCATATATAAACATAGGTTTAAATGTAAATGTCTACTTTGCATCACTCTTGTTCTAAATAGCAGATATGGAACTGTTATCCACGTAAAACAACCAAGGACCATACATGGTTACAGCTAGTTTATTAAAACAAATAACAGTCTGCTTACAAAAATTTGTACGAAGCAAGCAAAGAAATGTCACCGCTACTAAACAGTCGTGTTCTTTAGTTCAACATAACAGGGTATCATGAATATGAGTATTATGATCATATAAAAGTGGCAATGCTTTCCAGTAATGTGTGCCACTATATTAGAATGCGTATAAAGTCCATTACAGCTTGACAATGACAGTGATAATGATCAACTTTATTTGTCCCAGTGGGCAATTTAAATATGAGAAGGTGCTCTAGTTACAGTAAAGTTAAAAATAAGTAGAACAAGTCCATTGCAATGTGCAGCGTTAAGACGTATATTAGCACGTGAAAAGAAGGCAAATTATATATATATACTATAAGAAAAACAACAAACTTGCATCAAGATTAATCATGTGCGCATCTGCAATATCACACACCACTGACACTTCATCTGAGGTTGAGCAGCTGGACCGCAGGTGGCACAAACGCTTTCAGGTGTCTGTTACTTTTGCAGGTTGGCATGGAATAGCGTTTACCTGAGCTTAATCATTTAAATTCTCTCGTTAGTACATGTTCAGGTATAGAAAAAATGCGTGAAGCTTTCCTAACTGTTGATCACAGAAAGAAGCTAAATCCCTGTCCGACACCAATTATTTTAGAACAGATATGAACACTACTGTTCAGACTGTTCCTATGAACAGAGAGATTGCGAAACCAGAATACAAATGAAAAGGATAAAAGACTCTCAACAAACGACTGGTAGAAACGTACTAAGATTTCTTGACTAACTGAAAAACTATTCAGCTTACGAAGAAGGTACATTCTTTGTTGGCCAGTGTGTTCGGTGTTTAAATTCCATTTGTATTTCTTCCAATTTTCTTCATAAATCATTCACTCCGCTAGTAAATTCCACTTTAGTAGCACATTTGGTCAGTTTCACCAAAATTTCTTTTTTGTAATGATTGGTGGTGATTCTACGCTTCTGTAGATACTTTTTCAAAGTTGCGACATTAATATTTTCAAAACTTTTGTTGCTAAATTCGATCGGTTCGCTATGAAATGCCATGTTGTTTGCCCACGCTAGGAAAACGCAACTTCTAAAAGGCCACAAACGATAAGCAAAATTTAATCCCCAATCTGTAGTTGTTTTTCGTGTCAGACTGACATGAGTTGATCAAGAAACCAGTTATCGAGACCCTTTAATGTATTTTTTTTAGCACCAGTAATAAAGCCCGTATAGCTTACATGCATCTACCATAAATTAAATTCTGATGGTAGTATAGATTACATAACCAAGCAAAAACTTGCAATAAGAAATGAACCACTTGCAATCACCAAACCGGACCAGCATATACCGCTTGACTGTTACTCTTGGTGAACTACTTGTGGCAACCATGTTTTATACTTGGTCCTATGATCCCTGTATGAGATCCGGAGCAGCTTCTTCAGGCATCTGTTTTCCAATGCCTGAATTCTCCTCTCTAATTCAGAAAACAGAGTCTATATTTTACACTGCAGGATTATATAAGATCATTAAAGCACAAAGGATAAAGCATTATTCACAGCTATGTGAATTAAGGACTTGTACAGACTGTATTTCCAGTGAACCTGATGTAATGGCTGCTCCGGACCATAGCCTAGTCATTGCCGTTGTTGCTGTCACGATCCTAATGCTTCTACCCGAGGTGGAGCTGCCGTCTTTGGAGATGGAGGCTCGCAAGTCGCCACTAATCATGAATTTACTTATATCAGTGATGGTCTCCATTCCATATGCGTTTGAACTGTCCTGCCAGTCTGTTGGTAATGTCTTACAGTTCTGTTAGTGTCGTCTGCAAAGCGTAGGTAGAGAATCGGTCTTCCACCGATGGAAATAAATGTGTGATCATTGTGGATGGTTTCATGCATGCTGTTCTCCAAAAAAAAATATTAAACAGTAGAGGAAATAGGGCACACCCTTGATGCACGCCTATTGTCATGTGAAAGAAAGCTCCTATTTGATTATTCACCAGTACCGTCTGTGTCTTTTTTTCTTTTTTTTTCTTTTTTTCTTGTTAACAGCGCTAGCCAGCAAAAATTGATTGGTTTCACCAAACACAAAATGAAGAATGTCGTAAATATTCCAAAGGTAAGATCAGTTTCACACAGTTTGCCCTTTTAAATTCATATCATATTCAGAAAATGCTTTTTTTTACCATCGCAGGTGAAAGAACTTTCTCGCCACCAACTAGAAATAATTCAATGCCTCCTGCTTTCTTAAGTCTGGAAAAGGAAATAGATAGTCAGTAGCCTGTCTCTTATTCTGAGGCTCACGATATTCTTCTTCTAGTCAAACCTCTTGACTGAAAGACGCTAGAAATTATTCAACTTCTCCCGCACTCGGCTGTCTGGAAAAGGAAACGGATAGTCGGTATCATGTCTGTTATTATGAGCTCACGATATTCTTCTTTCGGTCATCCTTTCTACTGAAAGACGCTAGTTTGTTTTTTTTAATTTTTGTTTTTTTCTTAATTAGAAAATTGTTCATGTGTGCACGTACATGTCTTGTTGCTGTTGTTGGGATGGAAAGGTGGATGATTGCGCGTGCATATCAAGTGGAGGAGAGGTGACATATGGACATCTGAAAAAATACAGTGATTTTAAGCATCATCAGGAAGTGCAATTAGCATTCCCTCCTAGATAAATCCTCTGATCTTTGTTATCATTTACGACAAAATATTGTACGACATACATATTGTATCTTTCTGATTGGGATGTGCAAGAAGAGAAACATTTGCGCCAAGTACAGAAAGCCTATACATAAAGAAATGGCGAGGGCTGATTTCGGTAACAAAATTAATATTTGAGTCTTAGAGGAGTAACAGATGCGGCTAAAGAAAGATTAGAGATGGGGCTGGCAAAACATAGGTTAGGTTTACTCCTAAGGGGCCGTAGTCATGAAGCGAGAATAAGTCGTTTCCTCGGGGTAACTCAAGGAAAAGCGTGGTGTTTTCGTAGTTACAATGCCATCCCCAGACACCGTGGATATTACTTTGTTTCTTTACCTCCAGGCTATCGTTTTATATCCAAGAGTACAGAGAGAGGGGCAAAACAATAGTTGCTGGGTCCGGACACTACTTTATAACTTTATAGACAAGATACTCGTCCTATCATTCCCCATTTTGCCCCAGGAACAGGCCTTACCGCCGATTTATAATTACTGCCCCTGGAGCTGGTTATCTATGATAGATAAATACTGTTTCTCTCTCACTCTCTCTATTACCTTCTCAGTTCTGTCGCCCTGCCTGTGAGCACGCGATGTCTGCAATTATCATTATCAATATTCACTAATATTGTACTGTCAGCATACCATTGCTGAATTCCAATAATAGCGCCTAACCTCACTTGTCTTGATGTCAAAATGTTTGGACAATAAACAAGATCAATGTCTCTCTTTTTTTTCTCTCTCTCTCTCTCTCATGCACATATTCATATACACAGATGTATTACACACATACAAGTGCAGAAACAAACATGCAGATAGACAGCTGTGGGGTTTATGTTTCACATGTGAACAGATATATTTCTTCGCAGCACTGAAACATCTGGTGTTTGTTAACACCCTAGGCTATACAGACACTGTCGAGCGGTTGACATTCTTGTTTTACCGAATAAGCGTTCGAGTCTGTTGACGTTTATACTCAAAAACTACATTGTTCATGGAAGAAGATTTCATATTAAATACACTGTGTGAGAAGAGGGAAAGAGAGTGTTTGCGTGTTTGTTGATTTGATTTTTGCTAATGACAGGATAAATGAGCCTTTTAATAAGAAGACTAAGATAACATGTCTCACTTTACCCACTAAACATCCGCATGTTCTTACGTTTATTTTAAAACGGACTAGATTTACGAAACAGAAAACCGGCAAATATTCTTGCATCAATCTTATTTTATCTTTACAATAAAAAAAAGGAATAAAAAGACAGGATAAACCTTCAGAAGCTGTCTCTCACGTTTATATCTACATGTTTGAGTGTGTATGTCATAGTAAAGCTCCCCCAGCCTCTTCCACCACCACCACCACCAACACCACACCCTGCTATGCATCATCCCTTAAAAGTTCAGGTCTTCATAGGTCGAGCCACATCGCTGTCAACAGCTGTTAAAACACTGTGAAGTTTCTGACATCACAACAGTCAACACACAGAGACATCATTCTTCACTGACACGTCATGCATTCTTCGCCTATTTCCTTGTTGACGTGGGAGTCACGTGGTGCTGGATGCGACTGTGTTCGCTGCCCTCGGTGACCTACGGATCACGTGTCGTGCAGCTGGTAACCCTGACTACCAGAGTCAAGGTGCAGACCGTGGAAGGACGTTGAAGAAAGGTGAAGAGAGACAGGGAGCAAATGTCAGTGATTAAAGCTTTATCCATCGACACCTTGTAAAATTTTTACTCAGTGAATTGTGTGAAGAATGCGGGAAGAGAAAGTATGAAGTATAAGTCTCATAAAATCATAAAAGTAGTCTGGAAGCTGTTTATAGCTGAGCATAAAAAACAGGGATCACATCAAGGTAGTCTTGCTCTTATGCATCTGCCAACGCTACAAAAATTCAACAAAAGAGTGTGTTTGATGTGCTTTTTAATTTTTTTTCCCTTGTACCCAAAGACTGGAATTTGAGTCTTGTCCACGACCTGAGGACGTCTGTGGGTAATTTAATGAAGAAGTGATCTTAGTGCAGAACCATAAAGGTGAAACCTGTTCTCCGTGCCATCGATCTCTTCGGAAACTCAAGGAGCCTGTTTTTAGCAACCGGCATCCAAAGCCTTTGGTATATAAATATAGGACTTCAAGCTTAACACCGGAAAATCTTACACACAAACTTTCACAAGGCTTCAGAACTTTGTAAGAATCCTCACCAGCGTGATTTAAAGCTTTGTTTTCCAGACATAACAGAGTATCATTTTCACAAAACAGTTTCAAGAAGTCTTGAAAACGTTGCATATTAAGGCTAGTAACGGTAATATAAAACCATATCACAGAAAATATAAGAAAAGGGGGAAGGGTGGAAGGAGGGAGAAAGAAAAAAAATAGAATATCTTGGAAATTTTGAAGTCTATTCGAAAACCTGTACAGTTTTGGTTTCAATATAGAGCTTAACAAAATTCAATCTGTAATAATCAAATCGTTCCTGGAAGGTCCGAGATCCAAAGCAACATCTTTATTTTCTAGTGAGATTTGTATCTTGGTTTGTATACGGTACACTGTAGCATTAGCCAACATCATACGTTCCACAGACACATTGTGAGATACTTAATCAAGTTTACTTGAGTATGCTTGCAGGCATTACTATTTACCAATTCGGCACAACCGTATTGTATTATATTATACTTCCTATTTCTCAGACAACTTGCTCTTTACTGCCTCTCTCCCTTTTGCACACACACACACTCACCATACTATCACGGCCAGAGAAAGAAAAAGAAAAATCGAGAAACCAGAGAGCGTCTCAAAGAAGAAAATTCAACCAGCTTACAAATATCTTAAGAACAATGTATTTGCGACTAATGACAGATAAGCCGCATTAGAAGGGAATAAATTAAAAAGGCCCAAAGTCTAGCAGCATAAAACAGTTCCATAGCAGCTGTCAGACAAAACTTCTTTATTCTCCTGACCTCCTTCAGCTACTGCTGTGCGAGTTTTGTGGTCGAGGAACCATTAACTCAACAACAAAGAATTAATACCACCACCATGTCCGATAAGCTTTGAGCATTTATGGTAGTAATCAACATCACCTTCGGTCACGATCAAAGCTCGTTGTTACCTCTCAGAGTTATGTGTAGCTATAATATTTCACTGAAGCCAGGAAATCTTCTCAAAGGGTACGCAGGTCTTATTAAGAAATTTCATCATAAGGCTTTTGATGGTCTACGAATAAACACTGCTCACGCATTTTTTTAATCTTCGTTCGGTCAAGCAATTTTTGATGCAATAACGCAGCTCTGATTTGATGGCCTGGCGAGACCCTTTATCACACTTCTCTGTCCGCCCAGTGAGTTGATGAAAAAACAAATAAACAAACCCTTGGACCATTGGGGCATCCATTTGCACAGGACTAAAATCGAGTAAATAGCAGTCAATGGTTAGTACTTTTCCATCAGTAATTAAACGTGGAAAAGGTGCAGGCTGGCAACAAACTTTCTCCAATATCTGACAAACAACTTCTAAGCACTTTCCAAAACTTACAAAATATTTCAAAGTTTTCTAGTTTTTTCCCAAAGAAAGATTGACATTGTATTATGCCTTCTTAATATGAGCTTAACAGATTTTAACAAAGCACTGAATATTTTAGTCTTTTAATCAACATATATCTGAGCTGCCAGTAGGAGAACAGAAATCATCTAAAGTTTATTACAAAAGACCTGACTGAAAATAGCGTTCGACAGCTGGCTGTCTCAGTAATTTATTTATTGTTTTTGTTTTGGTGTTTTTGTGTGGGGGTTTTTTTTTTGGAGGGGGGGGGCTTTTTTAGTTAGTTGCTTGTTGTTTTTTTTTAATTCAAAAATCTTGATGCTTATAAAACTACTCATTTCTTAGAATAGTGTAATCGGACAATCATGTTTTCACAAATATATGTTTTTCTGTATAATGCTCACAGTGTACACAAAATTATTTCCTACCGAACATTCGTTCATTAATTCAAAGTCGCATGAAGTCCAACGATAACTGCCACCCAAGTATTTTCTCGTCTAATTCCCATGATAGTTTGCCAGCCTTAAGGTGGTCCAATCAATGTTAACTCTCACGTTTGATGTAAAATCGTCCATATAGGTTGTGGGCAACCGAAAAGAAGCATACGTATCTGTCGTGTCACGTACTCGTATGTGTACTGTCTATCACGTGATAGACGACCGCGTGCCCCTTAAAATTCACTCTATTATTATTCATTTAATATATATTTATGTTGCTATTTAAAAGGCTTATAGATTTACTGAAATCTTCCGATGCTTTGGCTGCCCGGATCAAATGATTTCGCGGGGCGGACGTTCCCCCACCCTATAATAATAAACCGTGGTGACCGTTTTAGAGAATGATTTTGCTTTCTGACAAATCTTTTGGGGTTGGTTTTTTTTTTTTTTTTTTTTTATTGTAATTTACAGAATCACATTATTACATTAATTATAAAATTCATATTATTGAACCACTTTCCTCGATTATCTGTCGGAGCATTTCAACAACAACCGGGTTAAAACTCAAGGTTAGTGAGCCATCGGTTGTATCTGGAACTTCGACAGCTGGCGTTTACCGCTACTGTCAAATAGACTTGGCAGGTGACCATATACATAGTTACTATACCAATTTTTTTTTCGAACGGCATCGTTTCTTTAATGTGAGACAACAGTGACAGTAAATATTCAGTCCAGATTAATGTCAGATCGAGTGATTTCAGCTCTATATGTTCACCATTCTATGTTTTTCTGAGAGGAAATTAAATTAGACCACAATGGACGGTTGCGAGTGATACTGATTTTAAAGAAAAATTAGAGGGGTGGTAGCAATGTGTAATTTTAATTATTGATACATTAATTAATGACAGTCAATAGTGACGTTAGAATGCAGGTCTATTATCTTAACACGCAGTGATCATGCACACACAGTGGTTCAGACAACGCATCTCACATCTACTCGCTAGACTACGTATTAAAAGCGTTGCCGAGAGCTAAATGGAACTGAAATACAGAGACTAACCTAATTTTAACACAACTGCTGCAGCAAGTCCTCACCTCCCTTCTCTTCTCCCCCCACATCACATCTTTTGTTACTAGACAACATGGAGGAGAGGGAGGTGAGGCTGGGGATTGGGATCGAGGAGCCTGCAAATCTTTTCAAAATACTATAACTGCTTTTACAGTCACGCCGTCCCTTTAATTACTTCGTTTGGTTGTTGTTTTTTTTTAACACCCCCGGTGAAAAAAAAAAACCCCGCACCTCCTGATTCCTCTCAATGTCCTGTGTCCCCGTCCCCGCTGGCACGTGGAAGGTGTGACGTCACCACACGGAGCAGACGGCTGCACACACACTTGTGGAGCGAGGCTGGGCTCCGAGACAGCTGGCGGTCCACTTCGGGCCGACCAATGGCATAATGTGAAATCAGTGTCTGCACACAAACTTCCCGGTCTCAATGGCGGCGGCATCCTGTGGACTAATAATATGCCTCTGTGCCTTCACGGTTCTTCTCACTGGACACAGTTTTGCCAAAGGTGAGTCCGTTTTTCGTTTGCTCGAGCGAGAGGCACCGGAGGATCGAAAATGCGACCCGCTGCTTGAAAGCAGGCGACTGACCTAGATGAGATAACATTGCGTCAAAGATGGCGCAAGCCCCCACGCAGAAGTGGGTCACAAGGGTGTTGCGCTGTGTTCGTTGTGGGACGATAGTTCGCGGCGCTTGAAAAAAATTTTTTCATTGGTAAAAAAGCAGCGGGTTGTGTGGAGAAATACTTGTTCATTATTTTAATGAAGCGGCGGACGACGCATTGTAGGACAATGAACCTGTTGCGATCGGCGTGTGAAAAAGGTAGCTTGAAGACGTTGAGTTTATTGGATAAGGTCCTAGTCGCCTGAGGAAGGTTGTGGCTGGATAGGGATATGTGTTAGAACATGGAAAAATTGCCGTGTTGAGGGTAAGGAAGCTGCGCGAAGATTAATATCGTGGAGTAGGATTCAGTGAATTAGAAAATCTGGTGGCAATTAAACTGTGGTACAAGGTTGATCAGACATACTTATCAAGTGTAATAATATCACTTTTTGTTTTCGTGGTATATAATTGCCAATGGAAAAGTACAGCCACTTCAGCAACGAGGGTGTGGACAGTTGGGCTTGTTCTTTTAGACACATGAAAGTGAGCCTGACAGACCGCTCACCTTTAGAATTTTGGGGCTCACTAATGTGATGGGGGAAAAAAAATCTGAGTCAAATACAGAACAAACCAAAACAGTTGTGAACAAAGGAATATAAAATCTGCTTCATTTCCTTTCAGTTTAAAACTCCTGATGGTATGTACATAGGCAGGGTTATGTGAGCAGAAAACTAAAGTAAACATGCAGCGTTTGTCATTATGTGTAAACACTCCTAACTTGAGTCCCTTATACAAATGCTGAACCAACGGCGATGACATAAAGAGGATCTAAGAATGATATATTGGAATATCTCTGGGGAAAATGTGCAACACGAGGTGAAGTTACATAGCAGATGGCAGGATAATGTCGACTGTAAATATGTACGTGCATACACATAATTATATAGAACATAGATAGCAGGTTACCTCTATTTTTTTTTAAATGCATCGATAATTTTTAAAAATATTTTTATATCTGACTGTCTCTAACTAGCCTACTCATCCTTTTTTGCTGAAAATTCTTGTAACAATTTTTTTATTTTCAAGTTCTTAATGCATGGAAGAAACATATTTCTTTTAGTTTTCTGGTGGCTGTTATAATATTTTGGACAAGTCCTTAAACTATTTTTACTTTGACGGGTAAATGTCTAGATAGATGAAACGGGTAAAACCGTGATAGAATACCCTGTTGTGAGGAAAAACTACCAGCTCATGATAAATTGAGTAAACAGTTTGAAATAACCATGGGCCAAAGACTTTCATAAAGATTTTGACATTACTGACATTTTCAAGATATTGGCATACACCAAAAGAAGGAAAGAAACAAACTGGAAGGCTGCTGAGAAGGTGATCTTGATGTGTAGGAGAAAAACATTCACACATGAAATTTGTGCACAAGGCACAGTAGACTAGAAACTACTCCATTTTTCATCATACATTTCTACAGGCTGAGAGTGAGAGACTAATTGTGACAGATGATTGAAGGAATCTGTGTGCATTCATATGGAAATAAGCTCAGCTGGTTCAGATAAAAGTTTACTAATAGTAACTGAAATAGCTCTGCTGAAAGTGCTGCAATCAAACATCAGTACCACAACTGCAACTCATTATCAAAACATCCTTTTTCCTATTGTCTTTGTCACACATTAAGCAAATTTTGCATTTTTTTGTTGTTTTTTTTTTTTTTTTTTTTAGTAAGACTGCAGAAATTTTCTTTGAAAACTATTTTACTTTTAACATGTTAGAATTGTTATACTGCATTCCTCTTTAAAAGTTTAACAATATTATCAAAATAGCATTATGTAGTGTCATAATGTATTTGCGATAAAACTGATTCTGAAAAGAGAAGACCCTTCTTGAAAACGTTAAATTAGATCAGAAACAAAATGCAGTCATGTATATATTATCTGTTGTTGTAAGCATTTTATAAACAGTACTACTATTATGATTATTATTATCATCACTTCAACCACTAGTACCTTGAGTTAAATAGTTTCTGCTTGAAACTGATGAGTCGGTATGAAGAAGACATCAGGAAGGCTGAAGCAAATTTTCAAGTTATACAGCATCAATTCTAACATCTGATGATGTCTATTGGTTCAAAGTGCAATGCATTCTTCTGTTTTGGGGGGGGGGTTGTTTGGTTTGGGTTTTTTTCAACTTCTGACTTGACTTGAGGCAGCATAAGAGTTACAAGTGAGGACAGACTGTTCAGGTGTGTGAAGTAGGTATAACATTTTGATTTGAATTCTATGTCTTGCATGAATCAAATGAAATAGTTCATTGTTACTGGTTATTGATTTACTGAATAGAATATTTTCCTTTTAAAATGGGGACAGTTTTGAAGAAGAAAAAGATCCATAGGAAATGAAATGTGTGATGATAACTGCTTTACTTTCTTTAGCTACACAGGACAGCAGAAGAGAGAGTTGTAAGGTAGTGGTCACACAGTTGCTGCCTAGGCAGTTTTCTTAAGTACTTATTTTCAAGCAGTACCTGAGCTATGTGTCAGCTCCTTTTTCTCAAAAGCTTGTCTTCAGGCACTTTTTATGGTAAGATGTGTTCTAAGACTATCACTTGACAGCCCAGGTTTCCAGACACCTTAGACAACTTCTACTAGGACTAAATTTATTGCCAGACACATTGTGAGATACTTAATCTGAGACTTCCTCTAAAACATAATTATTCTGAGACACTTGAGATTCCTGTTGCTAGGAAAGAATTTGTTTCCAGACACTTATTGTCATCAGACACTTTTCAACACTTCATTTTATAGTACAAGTTCTCTGACACTAGAGACACCTGTTCCTAGGGTTGAATCTGTTGCCAAACAGTGCTAGATACTTTTTTTCAGACTCTCTTTTGAAAGCACAAGTTTCTACATACTTGAGACACCTGCTGCTGGGAAGGAACTTGTTTCCAGACATCCCTCTGATGTTTTAACTGTTTTCTGGTATTTTACTGGTAGTTGTTGTCTGGCATTCACTTGTTCCAGATTGAAACACTGCTTAACAGACACTTGTTCCCTAGGAACTTGTTTCACAAGCACTTTCTATCAGACACTTGTTCATATCATAGGCAGTTATTTTCAGGCTTATGCAGTGTTTTCTCAAGGCACCAGTCTAGACACATAGTCATCATCTTTTATCTTTTTTGTCATGATCTTTTTCATCATAATTATTGTTGTCCAATAACATAAGGATGATTGTCACATCTGATGCCAGTGCTTTTTTTAAGCCTTTGCTGCTGTCTAGGGTTATTTGAGAACAATCATTTTTTAAGTTATCTGATATTACATCTGCACATGGGTACACCCTCAGTTATGCACACACACTTTTTCTATCCATTTCCTGACTTTATATGTGTTTTAAAAATGCCTTAGTTTCTGACCAGGTGACTGTTTAATAAAAATGAGGGTAACATTTTTTTGAACTGTAATATTACAAAAGTAAACAAACACAGGAAAACAGGAACAATTTACTCATCAGTTTTGCTTCCCTGGTAGAGTGAAATAAAGTGGGCATTTCCATTTGTAATCATGCAGGTATTACTTGGAGGTTATATGCAGGGCTATTCTGATTAAGGTTATTTACCCACTATAGATGCAGGATAGCTAATTTCTTTGATCTGTCTTCTGTGTTTGCCACCACTAAACGAAAAACAGTTCTTCCTTCTAGATCCCATGCCTGCCATGTTTTCCCCTTTCAGCTCTTCAGGTTTAAAGCAGTTTTCCCTTTCTTGTGCACCCCTTTTCCTCTTCCCACTGGTCGCACTTTTTATCAACCTTTTAATCCTCCACATATTTCATGTTTAGGGTTGAGGGGGCGGCTAGCCCCAAACCTAGCCTATGAGAATTACTTGCTGGCCGGCTGTAATGGTAGCGACATTTATTTGGCCGGGCTTGTTACAGTAGGTTAGCCTCCAGAGGATCATAAACCATCTCCTAGTGAACGACTGCAGCTAAAATTGCTCGGCACAAGCAGGCTTTCCTTCACGTCTTCCTGTAAAACCGTGTATCAGAGGAACCGAACTAGAACGAGGTGTGCACACTGTGTGCAAGCAAAGGGTTGGCGCTGAACAAGATTTCTTTTCACCTTGAAAAAGACCCCCCACCTTGTTGTACTGTGCGCAGTAGTTGTGGGACAAAGTCCATGCATGTTTTGTCACCGGTATTGAAAAAAAATCCTGTTTCTAGGTATTGACTGTTGAAAGTTCTAATTAATTTATGGTTGCAAGGATCGATGTGCACCGCGCTGCAGAAGTACTAACTCTGTCGGTCGCTATGCTGTTGAAGAGTGATCAGAGGAACTGGGTAGGAGGAGAAGGAAATGATCTGAACAAGGAGGTATCTCAAGCTCACTGCAAATTAAAACCTGCGCGCGTCTAGGGGGGGGGGGGGTTGTGGGGTTTTTTCCCCCTCCTTTAGTTGGACTGTAAAAGGGATGGGGAAGCGTCCATATATATATATTTCCGCTGACTAGTTCCGATCAGTCATGTGTTTTGTTTTGTCTCTCTTTCAAGCCAACCTTTACTGTATTCAGTGTAGCTTATGTGTCTAACTCCAGTAGATTTCCAGATTGGGAAAGTTCAGAAGAGCGGCGGAGATCAAAGAGGAAAGAAATTTTTTGTGCCTTTGGTTTTGTTGTTCGTTCATCCTTCAGATGTTCAGCGCTCAGTCAAGTGTGCTGTGACTTTATCCTTTCATCGCTTTGATAACCGGTTCCGCCAAGTTGATGAAGACGGAGATCATATGATGTGCACACCGATGACATTTATAGATAGTATCCTTCGTCATCTGTCCAGAAAACTTAAAAATAGGTTCTTTTATGTCTTTTTTGAAATAATGTTTATAGTGACCGGTACTGGTTGGGTAGTACATGGTGGGGGAACGGAACAGCGCCCACACTGGTGCACACATGTCTATTGGGTTTTATCTCAGCAGCATTACATTGCTAAGGGCGTATTGCTGCACGATGCGGTAGACATGCAGCGCAAACACGACCAGCAGGTTAATGGTTTATACCTTTTCACGCTAACATTCTGGTCTTCTCCGCTGTAGCCTTCTCTCTCTCTCCCACCCACTCCCTCTTTCACACATTATGCGTGCATATTTATATGTATATAAAATACAGAAGACAGAAAAAGCATCCGAAATACTTCATTCTTTCTAAATTTTCAATGCCATTTTCACTTGAAATTTCTTGTCAGTTTTTTTTTAACTTTTTGGTGAAGTAGTTAAAGCGCTTGTCATCGCTACAATGAGAATTGGGTGTCGTGAGATCGTATCTCAGCTCTCTCAGAATGTGACTTGTTTACAGGGCTAACCGTGGGTGGTTTCCTCTGGGTACTCTGGTTACCTCTACTGTGTGTGTGCTCGCGCGCGCGTGAAATATTATAATTTGAATGATGGTTGATGAACCTGTAAGACGCATTAGACGCCTACTGATATATACTCGTACAACTGTATGTAAGCGCTGTGAGCCCCACCCCGCACCCTTTGTTGGTTAAGAAAAGCGCTCTATAAATAAACATTTAATAACTTTCCGTCCTTATCTTTGCCAAATCGTTTTTCTGTCCATCTTTTTCTCTACCTGCCAGCCAATCTCATTACCGTCTGATATTGTTTGTCAATCGCACGGCATGTATCTCTTCCCTTTTTTTTTTTTTTTAACATTTTTTGTGCACAATGTGTTTGGCACAAGTTTCACTTTTAGTCTTTGGTTCATATTTTCACATTATTGCGGAAATGAGAGATCCGTTTGACAGACAGTAATTAACATTGTAGAAAGACATTGCGAAGACCTGAACAGTCTGCTCATTATAGCAATGACTGTGAAGTAAAATATCAACTTTTAGGAAGTTCGTCACTGCTTATTGATTTGATGTTCACCTTTTACCTTTCCTACAGCCTTCGTTTTTATTTTTATCCTTACCTGATATTCATCACTTCCTTGTCGGCCACAGAGGTCTGGTAATATGTCGCTGGCAGTTAACTTGATGGCTAACTCCTAATAGCTAAAATGTGAATAAAGCATTGGCAGTTTTTAGCTGACTAGTTACTATTAGATGATGGCCATGCAACTAGCGAGTATACTTACTTGCCAGTCCTGTTGACCAAGAGATACCACGCGATGTTGTGTGCGCACAGGCCTGACGAGAGGGGTGGGGGGCAGGGTCTAGTGTACCCAGGGCCTGTGGCTGTGAAGGGGGCCCAGACTTGGTCATTTCATTTTTTTTTTCTTTCTTTTCCCTTTCTTTTTATTTTAAAGAAAGGTCGATGTAACATTTCTCACTCTGGGTATTTTTTCTGTGAAGCAGGGTACTACAAGTTTGATCCTTTAGTGTCAGTATTCCTCATTTACTAACCACTAACGTGTTAACAGCTCTGGGTTCAAGTGGTGATGTAGATCATAGTGCACTTGTCCTAATCTTTGCAGTCTATCTTAAGTTACTGAATGAAATGTAGATACTGACAATCGAATTGTAAGCATATTATTATACATTGAGAACATAATTTACTATTATAAATTACAATTACAAGGGGCCCTGACAGATCATTGGCCCCGGGACCCGTTCTCGCTCTTGTTGGACACGTTGAACACATGTACATTATGATGTCGGCACAGGCCTGCCGAGAGCCAGCACGGGCCCCGGGGCAGATGAGCTCTACAGTCCAATTGTAATTGTAAATTATTTTCCCAGTATATAATAATAAGCTTACAATTCGATTGTCAATGTCTATATTTCATTCAGTAGCGTAATAAAGACTGCAAACATTAGGACGTGCACTAGGATCTACAATTGTTTACACGTGAGTGGTTAGTAAATGAGAAAAAAAAATGACAAAAAGATCAAGCTTGTAGTACTCTGCTCCATAGAAAAAATCCCATAATGAGAAATATATCATCAGGCCTGTGAAAAGGCCCTAGCAACAGTTTGTGCTGATAGCTGAGGACATGTCGATTTTGCGGCATGAGCGTAAAGTTTGCAGATAATAATAATGATGAAAAAGGTCAATATGTGTTTTGACTGTATGGTTTTTCACCCCATGTTGTGGAAAATAATATAGGCGCCATGACTGTACGTGGTTTTTCACCTCATGTTGTGGAAAATAATACAAGCCTCTTGACTGTACATGGTTTTTTACCTCGACTTGTTGGGGAAAACAATATGGGCGCCTAGACTGTACACGGTTTTTCACCTCGACTTGTTGGGGAAAATAAAGTAGTTGACATGCAATTCAGCCCCTGAATGTGACAAGCAGGAACCAGCTCAGTTAATTTTTGGATGGTTGATAGGGTTATTTGATGTGTTTCAGTAACTGTGCGGTAATTTCACGACACATATTGCGTGAGTTGGGAAGGTAAAGGACGATAAAGAAGAGAAGTATTCGCAGAGAACGGCATGCATTGTTGAGCATGTGTCACGTGACGGGATATTTACCCGGGCCTTTAGCTCGTCCCTGTATTGACAACAAGCGCGGACATAGCCCACTCCCGACAGTAAAGACTCGTATGAGGATACCGACGAGAGATCTCAGTCCAAAGCACAGACCAGTCTAATGAACTTCTGTTTTATATACATTTATTGCGATTTTATCTGTAAGGAAACTTAATGTAGTCATTAAAGTCAGGCACCGATGCTGCAACATCTGTGCATTCGCAATGGAACAATCAGGCGTGGACGATCCATAGATAGTAAAGTTATAAGGAACAGAAAGCGTTTTACAAATTAACTGGAAACACTGCGCATTGTTGGTACTACTGCGTGAAATGCTGGATCATGCGAAGGAGTTGGTCACGGGAAAGGAACACATCTTTATACCTCTCACAAGCGTGGAAACAGCGACGAAAACAAAGAAAATGGTCACTTTTTAATGAGACGTCAGCAATATGCTATAATTAATCTACTTTTCTGCCACGACGATTGATACTGTTTCCAAATATTATAATTATTTCTGATTCCAACTCATGTCAGTGTATTTCGGCAAATATCTAAACGCCTGCTCGTCTTTACGCGATGACAGACCTACCCGCAGACAAGAGAAAAAGCTGAGGCGCATTTATGTTTACTAAACACCGCGGAAGCTCTGGAATGCAGCGAGCTTTTGCGATCTTTCCGCATATCGTCAAAAGGCTATCAGGATACGTTGCAGTCAGGCTACATACACCCCGTACCTTAGGTCGGACTATTTTAGCTTCCTTCCACAAGGCTGAGGGGTTGGGGTGGAAGCTGGCAGTAGACCATGTTCACCTAGAAGGTCAGCTGTTCGAGAGAAGTGACTGTTCGATGACCTACATTAATGCTTACCTCAGCTTACGTGCCAAACTTTTCCCCAGCGGGGTGAAATATGCGGGTGACGTTTTTTTTTTTTTGTTTTTTTTTTTGGGGGGAGTGGTTATTTTTTCCCAAGGCTTTTATGTGTACATGGGTGTTAACCAACATGGCTGTGTGCATGCTAGGAACTGAAGCCGCGGGTAAGATATACATGACCGAATAGCGAGGCACGAGTCAATGCTGAGGGCCAAAGTGTGTTAAAATGTAAGGTGAAGCTGTTTTTCTGACGACTCCATGCACTGTTCAGTCATGCATGCTGATAGCCATAAGGTCGAGTGAAGCGACTGAAACTGATAAATTCAAGAGCGCAAACGAAGCGGCAGAATTATATCTCACTTCTCTCTATCTTTCTACTCGCGAGCGAGCGCGCGCGCGCACACACACACGGGCACAAAGAGAGAGGGGAGAGTGTAGTCGATCGTCTGTTGCTTCTAATACGTCGTCTCCGACTCCCACTCACATTTCTAGAAGAAACTAAATAGAGCCGCCTCGGGTATCGATCCTGTCTGGAACCTAGACTGTTAAACATTGTGGTGACGTCGACTGCTTTCTTTCTTTCTCTCTTCTTTCTTTTCTCTCTTTCTTCTTTCTCTCTTTTTTTCTTTCTTTGTCGCTCTTTCTTTTTTAACACTCTCTCTTATTCTCGCATTCTTTCTTTTTCTCTTTCTCTCAGCAAGTAGTAGACTGAAAGCCTGGATGTCTAACGGTACACTGAAAATGATGTGCTAGAATTTATGTCATTCCAATAGCCTTTGCAAAAAAAAAAAAAAAACACAAACAAACAAAGTGTGGGCCATCCTCTTCTACTTTTACTTTCTCGTAAACATCTATCGTTTCCAGACCGTCAGGAATCTCGGAGTTATCTTTGACTCATTCTTATCTCTCAAATCTCACATCAATGCAGTCTGCAAGTCCATCTTCCTTGAGCTTTGCAGGATCAGTCACATCCGACCCTTCATGCCGGTTTCCGCCAAAAAGCTCATGTCTGCTTTTGTGTTGACCTGACTGGATTGCTGCAGCTTGTCGAACTTTCTAACAGCCAAATGGAAAACTTCAAAGGGCTCAGAATAATGATGCTCATAGTGTCATCCGTGAGAGCAAAGCAGGGCATGCTACACCTTTCCTTTGCGATTTTCACGGGCCACCAGTCCGAGCTGGCGTTGATTACCATCTCACCCCTCCGTGTTACCCTTTGTCTTCACGGTCTCACCCCCAACTGACGTCTTACCACCCAAGTCGGTCTCTTCTGTTTGTGTTGTCTTCCTCTCTTCCATGTTTCAGAAATTCGGCAGGCGCTTCTTTTCTTCAGACCTCACTGTTGACTAATATAGTTAACTCAGTTTTACCCAATACTGTATATATATATATGCGGGCGGGCCAGCGGGCGGGTCGGTCACAGACAGGAGGCGGGTCGGATGCGGCCCGCGGGCCGGCCTTCAACAGAAACTCAAACATGCCTCTAATGTTTCTGATTGAAAGGACTTAAGCATGAAGTTTACAAATGAAAATGAGTAAATTGTATCAAAAGATGGCACTGACTGTTTTTTCAGAAACATTCTTATCAGTTCACTATGGTAAAGTACAATAAACTTAGAAGCAATGGATTGATGTATTCTTGAGCTCAAACAGGGCTAGGTTTATGGTGCACATATACATTATAAAATAAGATACCTTTGATCAGTGGCAAACGTCTGCAAAGAACAGTGGGAGATCTTAAAAAGCTACATGTTTTGCATCTGGCTGGCTTTTTATGACGATGTAATTAAATCATAATGTATAGGAGCCAAATTCAGAATGCAGAATCACAGATCCAATTGTTTGCATGCAGTCTACTACAGTTGTAAAAATGTGTATATTAATGATAATAGTATCTTCTGTACTATAACAGAATTGTAATTTTCCATTATACATACAATAGATGCTGGTTTAGATGCAGCACAGGGTTGATTGAGTCATAACACAAGAACATTCTGGCTTCATTTATTCTGTGCTGAGATGAGTTATTTAAGAGCTTGAGGCTCATGCAAGACTACCTGAAGTGCAAATGATTCCCATCTGCCGACCACCCACAGGTTTCATTTTATAACTTATGCCAACTTTTTGTAAGAGGAAAATTTAAGTTACTATCACACCAAGGGAGTGCTACATGCTTCCAGAGGTGGCCACCTGATTAAGTTTTCTAGGATCGCTTACATAGTTTGTGGCAAAACTTTTGAGAAGGGGGAATGTATTGATGAGCATGCCTATATTTCTTTTTTGACCTGTGTACACATGTGCATGATTACAACTGCAGATACATACATCTACACACTTACTTGTGGATGTGCGGGTTGTTGTTGATTTTTGAAGGGTAAGTACTTCCACCTTGAAGTGATTTCCCATTGTGGAGATCTTGGTGGGGGAGGGGGGGAAGATGTGGGTATGGAGGGTGCGGGTAAAGGGAGGGGGAAAGGTCACTGTTTTGTGGTGCCACAGGTGTTGTCTACAGTTGTTTGTACTCTCTTTTCTTGCTGGTGTCTAGGAGGTTTGTCAAGTCTGTGTTAGTGGTGAACTGTGTTTGTGCTCATTTTTCCTGTTTTTGGTCTGTGAGGCCTGCCAAGCTTGCATTGGTGGTGTGCTGTGCTAATGCCCTCTTTTCCTGCTGCTGTCACTTGCTGTTAGTACCTAGGAAGTCTTTCAAGTCGACCCTAGTGGGGAACTATATTGGTTGCAGTATCCCTCTATTTTGGATTATTTGACTTTCTGATAGAGGGGGAGTTTCCCTTGGTTCTATATAAGTGATTATGTTGTCCAGTTTTAACCCTTTGTCTATCTTATTTAGTCTAGAGTTTGGGTGGCTTGTCGCTATTGATGCTACTAATGGAAGTACATTATGTCTTAGTTCTTTAGATGGGTTGAAGCCTTTATTAAGGTATAGTGCCAGTCTGTATTTATCTAAAAAAAAATGTGCTGGCAAATTAAATACACAAAGGCAGTGTGTTAGCCTATGTGTTTATGCCTGCTATATGCAGTGGAGATACTATATTCGTAGTATTTGTATCTAGGCTGGCACATAAGGAATCTGCACAATGCAAGTGCACATGGCTGTAAGTGTGTGTTACGGCAAGCATTTATAAAGTGTTTTATCCCTAAATACTGGAGCAAAACACTTTTACATGCAAACACAAATGTACAAGTTGGCCATCAAATGCATCATAGTACATAACACAACATGCATGCACACACAAATGTATAACACACACATTGGGTGGAAGAAACCAGAGTACCTAGATAAAACCTCCATCAGTATCCCTTGTAAACAGCTAGTGTCACATCCAGAGAAAGTTATGTCTAAGCCAAGATTCAAATCCAGGAAACCTGATTCTCATTGTTGTGGGGACAATCATTTTGGCCACTGCGCCACTAGCTGGGTGCGTTTGTGTGTATTTTGTCTGTGCATGCATATGTACATATGTTTGTACAAGTATATGAATGTGTATGTGTGCATGTTTATTAGGGCTGTTTATTGATGCAGAGCTCTCCATGTGCAACCATGTTAGTTCTGTTAGTTCTGGGAAAAAAATTGTCTGTTATCTTGAGCTTTTACGATATTCCCACATCATGTTCCTTCAGTTGAGATCAGCTGTATCACATTATTCAAAACCTAAATATAATAAAATATAATAAAGTTCTGCATGATAGAAAAATCACATCAGTTTTCTGCTGTCCTGTCTATTGCTAACAGTATCATCAACTAAAAATGTACACTGTTTTTTTGGTGATAAGGATGCACACTGTTCTTTCTCTCTCTTTCACTCTCTCTCTCTCACACAAAACACACACCACACATAACAATGGCACACAAAATGTAAATCACTTTCATCATCCTTTATGCTTTTGGTGATTTATCATCCTGCAAAATGGTTTTATGGAATATTGATTAGTATGGACCTCATAATTTTAACAGAACCTTATTTTTAACCATAAAAGTTTATTTTACTTCTGAACAGAAGAGGCGGGGCTGTTTCCAGACTGTTGCTATGGGAGCAACCCAGATATTTTGGATGCTGGAATTGGAATTATAGGAGAACCAAAGACTGTGGTTGTCACCCGAAGATCATCACTCACACTAGACTGCCCTGTGGCAGCTGAAAAAGAATTTGGCAGTCTGAGTTTTTCTTGGCAGCTAAATGGTGTGGCCATAAAGTCAAGGTATAATAAATATCTGTCCTTGTCTATTATTGAGCCTGAATATGAGATTATTTCTTTCATTGCTTAGATGCTCTCTCTTTCTTTGCATATATATGTATTTTTTTATGACTATAATGATCCAAGTTTTTTTTCCCCTTCTAGTTCTCGCTTGCACTCCATCCTAACTTGCTTTACTTCAGTTTTCTATCCTGTTTCAAAATTTCACTTATTTATTACTTTTCAGTTTTTATCACCGCTGCTTCACTTAAGATAGTGTTTTCTTGTGATGATGCTGAAAATTTAAGATTTTTGTATTTGCATCTAGAATATATCATTCTAATATCATTATGTCTGTCTAACCCAGTATATTCTCTCTGCCTTTTTTCTAAAGAATGATTGTGGTGATTCTGGTAGCAGTGATGGGGGCTAAGGTTTGATGATGAATTTGCAGAACTTTGTAGTTTGTGTCACAGTCTGTCAAGCAGAATCATTACTAATGTTAGCTGCAGACTACTGGTGGGGCTATCCGCAGTGCAAGTGATAGTGAACGATATTGGCACATTACAGTACTGTTAGCTCATCTGAATGTCCTTCAGATAGTTTCTGAACATCCCAATATTGTCATTTTAGCAGAAAATCAGACCTAATGCCTGCATCTTAGAAGATGATACATCACAGCACATATGGTTACATTATCTAACACCAGAGAGCAGGAAATCTAAAAGTGTACACTTTGTTCCACAAGCTGTTTTCAACAAAAAATGTAACTACAAGCAGTGCATGTGATGGATTGTCTGAGATTTTGCATCTCCTTTGAGAAAGCTGTTAAACAGTTTGTCATAAACTGTTGACTTACTGTTGCAAATCATGTGCTAATACTGGCTGATATTAATGGCACAATGAAATGGCCATTATTCAAAGGTATGAGCATTTCCATCTGTTGGCTGTGAATGAAATTTCAGAAAAAATGTTTTAAAGTTGGAAGCTATTCCAGGAAAGATGTATTAGCTGAAAGGTCTTTCACAAAGTCTGCAATAATTAGTATCTTGACTTTTTTGTTCAGCATTTTTGGGCCTCCAGGATTCTAGAACAGCAAATGAAGAGCACAGTTGCTTAAAAGTCAAGCATGTTATATAGATGGGCTATTAGAAAGGTGAAAAACTATTTTTAAAAATCATTGTATTTCTACCTCTTCATCATCATCATCATCATCATCATCATCATCATCATCAATCACCCATCATCATCCATTAACCATCATCATCATGTGTAAAGTTCCCTATTTTTATTCTTATACAGAACACCCAAGGCAAGAGTATATATGCACAGAAATGGCACACTTCATGTCAGAAAAGTGATGCATCGGATGAAAGATGGAAATCTGGTCTCTGATGAGGGATTGTATGAATGCTTTGTCACCAACAGTGTTGGCACTGTCTTGGCACAACTAGTTAAAGTTGTTGTTGCAAGTAAGTAACAGTGCATCAGTCACTTAACTAAAGTTTCCTTTATAATTATAAAACTACTTACATTAATTTGGACACATGAAATTTTTCTTTGGATCTCCACTTAAATGAAGTAATAGCCAGGGAACTAGCTTCAAAGGAGGGAGGGAAGATGAAAGAAAACAGACACAGAATGCGAGATTACTGAAATGTCTTTTTTTTTTTTTATTTCAATGGGTCCACTATAATTTACAATATTTTTAGGTGTTGCCAAAACATTCATCCGTGAACCTCAAGATCAAGTGGTGCCTGTGGGAGGGTTAGGCTATTTTCAGTGCTACATTGATGCTACTCCTAGTGACATGCTCGTTGTTTGGCACAAGGATGGAAACATATTAGAGCAGACAGCAGGTGAGTCATTGTGTTGTTATTGATATATTTATTGTTTGATTAGACATGTTTGTGTATTTTCTTTGTCACACCATTGTAGTTTAGAACTTCTGTTGTCAGCAGTACTTTTTACCCTTAGTTTCTTCTTCATGATCTTCTCTGGCTCCTGCCAGATGGAGATGGCAATTAAGGGAGAACAACAGTTTGATTATAGAGTGGAGAGAGATATTGTCACAGTTCCTAATGTGTTTCAGTTTCATTAGTGCTCTGTTGTTTGCACTACTGAGGAGTGCATCTGGTTTTGAGCCTTTGCTGGAGAAAATTGATGCTAAATATTTGAAGATGCGGACTGTCTCCCAAACTTGACTGTTGACCTCCGTTAGGGGTCTTTTCATAGACTGTAGTTTCTTGCACTTGGCAGTGATGTCCACTAGTGGTCTTGTCTGCTATGTAAAGGATCTCTGACTCATGGTTATTGACAGTACTACATGCCACATCCAGTCAAATACTTTATTGAAGTCAAGACATGGTAGAGATTCTGTTGTTGAAATACTCCACTTCTCAAATGATCATATTATTACAGCTCATGACAAATGTATCCTATAATAATGCAAAATATCACTATAACCTGGCTTTGGTCAGTTCCTTTTATAAAGAAAAATTTGGTTGCAGTCTTGCATTTCTTCAATAATAACTTTTCATATTGATGAACCAGATGGGACATGTTACCTGTGTTTTCAGCTCTAGACATTTTGTGCTTGGTGGAGTACTTCAAATCCACAATGTCATCCCCAGTGATGCTGGTCATTATCGATGTCAAGTGACCAACAAGGCTTTCTTTGATTTTGTTACGGATGAAGATTATGAACCACCTCAGTGGCGAATCAGCCGTGAGGGAGTGCTCACAGTCACAGAAGGTAAAGTTTTTTGTTTAAAGAATTCCCCTTTAATTCTTAGACTTTGAGTGTGCCTTAAATTTGTTACAGAGTAATCCCACAATCATTATAATGCCTGACCTAAGTGTAAGGTGTTTTTAAGCCCATGGACAGTTGGAGTGGCATTAGACAGTTGCCCACAGTTGTGATATTTTTAAAGTTTAATTATGTATGCATGAGTAAATGTTGTATTATTGATGTAAAAAGTTTGGCTCTGTGGCCATTTTTGTTCTGTTAGATGGTGGCTGAACTTGTTCGAAGAATGGCTTAGTTGGTAATATTTGACATGTCTACTCATGTCATTGGTGATCGATTCATCTTTTGGGCCTGAATCAATTTGACTTTCATGCTAGGACAATATATACTTATACAATAGTCATGGCTGGATTGATTCAACTCACACATGGTAGACTGAAGTGATTTGGTTTGGGGGGAAATGACTGGTGTACCATTGAACAAGAAGTCTCTTTTCAAAATGTACTTAATTTATTTTCTGTTTTTTCTTCAGAAAGTTGTAACATATTGCAAACAGTTACCCAGAAGCCATCTATTTTAAAAAATACTTAGTACTTTTTAGTACATGACTTTTGTAAAAATATCGTAATAGAGCACAAATTGTCAGTTGTAAGTTGTGTTGGGAGGTGGTCATGCATGTACTAGACTACCTTTATACAAGAGACTTTTACAAAGTCAATATTATTGCCAGTTTAAAGTTTATATTACAAGTTTTACAGGCTTGTGTATTTATAAATATTATTGAAAGAACTTTACAATTATTTGGAGCTGGTGATTTCACTTGAAGGTAATAATTAAATGTAACAGACTCGATGTGGCACAAATTGCCATGTAACTTTTTTTGTTTGTTTTCTCCCAGATATAAAGGTGTCTGTGAATCTATCATAACTTTAGTATCATAAAAAAATTTCAACTAATTTAGTTTTGTTTTCACTGTTTTAGAAACTACTTCACACTCACCTATTTTTCTCGCAAAACCCCAAAATATCACTGAGGTTGCCCATGGTCATCCGGCCATTTTGGAGTGTGTTATTGGGGGTTCTAGTGTGAGATGGAAAAGAAACTGTAAGTTGCCATTTAAAATGTTTTCATACAGGTTAAACTATTGAAAAAGACTTGTATCATTGACCAACAATAATTGCAGTTGAATATATAATGCTGTTTATAATTGCTTAAAATACTTACATTTATTCACAAGTAATGGGCCAACTATCACTTGCCTTTTTGGGACTCTAACCAAACAGCTTTTGACAGGTCTTTTTACAAAGTATAGCATTTTAGGGTAGTAAAGAATTCAATAAAAACTCACAGCTGTAAAGACACTTGCACTTGACTAAATTTTTCTTTGATGCATTGAAGTGAATTCCTGAGTCAAACATGAAATTTGACAAATGAATAAATCATAGCGCTCATTAGTTTTCATGAAAAATTAGTTTTGAGAGCCAGGGGAAAAGTGTGAAAAATATTGACCTTGATTCTAACTTTTAGCATCATTGAAAGCAAGAGTGCTTTGAGCGTATATTCATGACTTATTACTGTAACAGTGAGCCCACTTTTGTGATATTTCACAAAAAAATAGGTTTTTGACTTCATTTTAACATTCAGGTGGGAGATTGGACAATTACAGGTTTATTTCACTTGAGTGAAATAAAATGTTTCACTTTTGACTTAAGCCTGAATTCTAGAGCTATGGATAGTCTGCACCTTATTTATTGATACAGTTAAGCTCATCATGGTGGAGTCTTTGATCTTGATCCTCTGTTATATGATTGCACACGCATACACACACAGTGATTGTGACAGATTGCCAAGTCAGAGCACATAAAAATTTTTACACCAACATTCAGATATGTTTTTTATAGTGGCCTATTGTTATGAACATCGAGTATGTTTATGGTAAAATTTAGTTTTCAGTCTGATATTCAGTAACAAAGTACTGCTTATAGAATTGTTTTGCTTGCAGTCTGTGGTGGTGTCACTTTTAATGTTGATTGTCTTTCTGATCATTTACAAGTGAGGCCATCACAAGATCTCTGGGAAACTATATGGCCCTCAGCGAATTTCACAGTCCTCCCCGGAGGTAGCTTACAAATTCATCGTGTTTCCACTGCTGACCAGGGTATCTACACTTGTTTTGATGTAGATGGCAAGGTTTCAGCCTCAGGAGAACTGCGTATTCTTGGTGAGGAGAGTCTTTCAGCTTTTTGCTTGGATATTCTTTGTGAATTCATATGTTCATGAAAGGTGTGTATGTGAGTGTGCATATAGTGCATGTGTGCAATGCGTATGTGTGTTTGTACATGTGTGTGTGCACATGCATGCATTTAAATATGAGAGTGTGCCTGACTAATTTTCTTATTGATCAGTTTATTCCAATTATTGTGTATAGGTACAGTTCATCACAGACTAAACCATAAGGGTTGCACCCTTCTAGCCCTAAGTATTTTTAAGATGAACTGCTTTACAATATTGTGCTTCGTTGTCTAGCCACCATAGTTCTACAACTCACTGGTTGGTCTTTGGGTTTCAAACAGTTTTTAAAACATTTCCAGACTGGACACAAATTAATTAAACATTTTCCATAATAGCTAGTATCAGCATCCTGAAAGTACCTGTACAAGTTCATGTGATAGCTAGCCCATGTATGTATGCATATGTGAGCCAATCATCTTGTAAATTATTAACATTGATATTTCCTGTCCTACTGTTTATGTCCCCTGCCACAATCAGGTAAATATCACAATATTGTAGCAAACATTCCATCAAGCATCACATGAGTGTGTGAGAGAAAAAAAAATATATCAAAAAATGTGCACACATGCATGTAACTCCATGTATGCATATATATCTATATGAATGCCTATGCATGTGTTGTGCCATTGTGGCAAGCATGCAAGAAAGATGTGACAATAAATTTAGCTATCTCTGGAACTCAACTTATAAAGACTTATAAATACTATTCCTGTGGAATATGCACCAACCCTTGCAATTTTTTTAAAAGTTGTGAGCATGAGTGCAAGTCTTTACAATGTATTTTTTTCACAATTTATTCTTACTTGAAGAAAATACATTTCAACAGGTTTTGAGACCTGTGACAAATTCACCATAGACCATGCTTAGAAGAGATAACACTGAGCACAGGCCAACTAGAGTGTAAACAGTGCAATGATGGCAGTTCATGTAAAATTTAATGTCACTTAGCCAGGTGCTATTATCTTCAGTTCAGAAGTCATTAGCACAATGCAAAATGTCATTGATGTCAACTCAAATGGTCTCACCATCAGAAGGAATATGATTAATGGCAATAGGATGTTGTAAAACGTTATTTAAATAAAATCAAATGTCACGAACTATCCAACTGAGTTACGCAATTCTACTACTTTACAGAGGAACCTGTTATTCAGGAAGGTTTCCAGAGCCGGGGTTACCCTCTAGCCAGCATGATACGCCTGGACTGCGTAGTTAGTGGACAGCCAAAGCCTAAAGTTCGGTGGCTGAGGAATGGAACAGATGTTGTAGAGAAGTCGTTCCGAGTGGAGGTTAGGGAGCAGGATCTTGACTTTTTATTTGAATGATTTATTTTGGTGGCAGAAAATCTGGATAATTTATTAAGGTGGCACTTTCACTTGGAGACTATTTGTTCATTTTGCATGCTAGTCAGCCTTTTCCTACTACATTTTGATGATATTTTTATGATGTTTTGCACAATATGGCATCAAAATATAGCAGATTGCAATCAGATCAATCGAGAAAACAAACCTAGGAATTGGTTTTGAATATTTCCATTATAAACAATTTCATATATTCAAAATAATTTAGTATCATAATTTATAAATATAAATGATGAATAATTGTAATAAATATTATAGTAATTGAATTTGTAGAGTTCATTTCCAAGTGTACAAATGAGCACAAAGTGAGGTTCACAAATGAAATGACTGTCAGCTATACAACTAAGAATCACAAACAGCAGCAAACACTGTGGCAAACATGAACGAAGTTTATGGATGAACTTGAGGAACCAAGGAGTAATAATTTAACAATATGTTGATTTGTATAGTGCTTTTCCTCACCATTAAAGGTGGTCTCCAAGCACTAGTCATGACTGTCCACATTTCTTGGCGATGGACGAAGCTACAGTAATGTGGGAGAATAGTCTCATGTTGTAACTGCTCGTTTAATACTACTTTTTTCTGTACATGGTACCTTCAGCTGCCAATAGACTGGGTGTGGTGTCTCATGGAAGACTGGAACCATTTCAAAATAGCACCAGAGAACCAAAAGTAACAAGAAAGCACTGGAGAAGGATGCCATGGTCAAGTTTATTAAACAACTGATTTAACTGATTTAGTCTAGAATGATGGTAATGAGATGCAATTCCTTTCTCAAGAAGGATGTAAAAGTCTTCTGCCACTGTAGCTATCTGTATCGGTTCAATAATTCTCCTGACAGGCTGACTGAAATGGTTGAAGTAGGCAATGGCAAGAGGAATGGTTCAGTAGCTGGACCAGCACAACCTTTTGGAGCACTTTGAGAGGAAAAGGAAACTGGAAGATAGAAGGCTGTGTTTCTTTAGAAATGTGTTGATGACAGCATGCTTAAACAATATGCAGTAGTAAAATATATTCATTATAAAAATATATAAGACAATATTGGTTCCTTTCATATTTTTTCCCTACAATGTTGACCAGAGATGTACATGCATTACACATATAGTGTATTGTTTGGCTATTTTATGAACTTATATATATATAACTAATATGTATTTATGATATGTTTAATGTGTATTGATTTATAAAGGCATCATAAATTAAATTCTTTTTAGTGACAGAATAGTCAGGCACAAGAAATGCCTGAAACCTGTTGTAAATTTTGTATTGACCATCCAGCATGTATCATTGCCATAAAGTGTGCAGTGGGAAGGATGTGGGGGGGAGGGTATTGGTGTTTTACACCAAGACAGCAACTAAGGCTACATCACGGCAAGGAAGACAGGCCTATAAACATATGCCACATGCAGAAAGAATAGCATGTCTGAGAGCTGAACCCAGGAAGCTGCAACAGGCACTCATTGTGCCACCAGACCACCATCCATAAAGTGCAAAATATCAGAACAAATATTGGATAACAAAACAATTGTAGGAGAAAGGATCCAGTAGTGATGGCTGATGAATATCAGCCAGCTAGTGCCCAGCATTGTTATCTAATTGCGACATTGTCAACAAATTTATAAAAAATAAAATTAACGGTTTGTGCATCTCAAGCCAGGTTGCCAACAGGTCTTAGGTGAAAGTGCCTCACTATAGAAAATTAGTTCCCTGCCACAAGTAGTTGTAATTTGCAAGTTTTTTGAGTGTAATCTATGTTTAAGGGTTTGATGTCCCCTATTCCCTAGTTTCTGTGTGTGTGTGTGTGTGTGAATGAGCGAGTTAGTGATGAAAGAATGTAAGAAATGTTTGTGCATGCACATAAACATATGTATATAGCAATGCACACATACATCTTACAGTTTCCAGGCACATATGTGAAATATGTTGTCAAATATATGCTTACATGTGTGCATGTGTACATTTGTAGCCTGTTTGGGTTTTTTTTTTTCCTATGCATACATGCATACACTCCTGTGTTATTGTGTTTTATATTTATTTCATATTCTACATGGTTGTGCTGACTGTTCATATGCATACATGTGCATATGTCTTTATATTTCATAAAGATTACCTGTTCAATCATCAGATTCCTACCATAAATCCCATTATTTTTCTGTATTTTGTACAGTTTCTTGGTGATGCATTGGTGATTTACCACAGCAATGTAAAGGACTCTGGATATTATCAGTGTCTAGCTGAGAACAAGGCTGGCTGGGCTTTGACAACTGCACGCATTGCTGTTCGAGTTGTCAGTAAGTTAATTTATGAAGCACTCTGATTGTTTCAATAAAACAGTAATAAACAAATATTTTGAGTGCTTTTGTTTAATAACTGTCTCATTCGGTTCTCTGTTAAAGGAAATTACTAGGAACCTGGGTGGGCTGAGGGAGAGAAGGGGAATGGTGCTGAACATGCTAAATAATAATTTGTGCACTGATTGAGCTGAATGAGGCAGTCTGTTGTGGTATTTCATTACATGGTCTTGTGATGCTTACAGTTTTAAGCACGCATCAAACTCTTTTCAGATGATGCTCCACCAGCACCCTTTAATGTGACTGGGGAAGCTACTCTAGATACCAGCATCACGCTTTCATGGGATATAGAGAAACCTGCTGGGCAGCTCATTGGATTCACCATCCACCATCAAAGGTCTGATGGTGAGTAAATTTCACAATCCTCATGTCTAGCAAGCAAGTGCATGGTGACATACATATTGTATATGTGGAATATAAATCTGTTTATATACCTCGTTAGTCAAGATTCCATCAAAATACATTTTTTGTTTTTTGTTGGGTTTGTTGTTGTTGTTATTGTTATCATCATCCATCCTCTGGTTTGTTGAACGCCACACATGCATTCTCACAATCCAGTTTGAAATAAATTTATTAAACCTATGAGGGAACATTCGGTAACAGATATCCGAATTGCTAGTTCACTGGCAACCAAGGCTGCAGGCATGCATATTAGGTGGTTCATACCTATGTAGTGCAGTGCATTTCTCCTAGTTGACCCACATGTTGAAATGGGTACCTGACTTCATAGAGGTCTGGGCAAGAAAAGGTGGCAAGGAAGAGATGTGCACCTCCACCAGCAAAGCCTTATCTAGCACCTCACTCTATACAACCATAACCACTTGGGACTAACTTTGTGTGTTTTTGTTTTTTTTCCAAACCAGACAACATTGTACCTTCCATGAACATTGTGAGCCTGATATTTCTGTTGGGCTGGGGGCTTATTTGCCCCTTTTTTCTGTTATGTGAAAAAATCAATCACTAATGCATTCTTCTTTTCTGTCTGATACCAGGTGTGGGTGGGGAAGAGGTACAGGTTGTTGTTGGAAATTACAGAAAGACAACCCTGTATGAGCTTGAACCTGACACTGAGTACAATATCTTTGTGAGGGCTTACAACAACTTTGGCGCAAGCCTCAACTCCCCTTCTGTTTCAGTTCGTACTCATATAAATGGTAAGGTTATAAAAAGGAATAGAAAATGTGTGTTTGGATATAAGTGTGTATGTAAGTGTGTATATTGATCAGTGTACATAATTTTAAGGTAGACTTGCGGTCAGCATTAGTCTTCACTGCTTATGACACGAATGGTATTAGTAACATCAGAAAGACTGCCACATGTCACATATACAACAGTCAAACTTGAGAAAACTTGGATTTTTGCCTTTGTGATTGATGGTCATATGTATGAAAACTGACATTTCTCCAAAGAATTTACCACATTAAATTCTACAGAAGGCAGTTTTTTCCCAAGTAGAGTATTTGCGATGCAAGGGATAAATTCAGTTAAACACCCACAACTTTGATCAGCAGACATGCAAGCTCATTAAACAACAAGTATTTTAGAGACTTTAAGTTTTATTTTAAACCCACTGTGCTCTAAACTCTTTACAATGATTTTAAAATTCTGTAAATATTATTGGGAAGACGAGTTGGCTTTTTCTCGTCAATGCTATTTTGTGCAAATAAACTTTGCTCACTAAACCATTTTTTTCTTTCCAGCACATCCTTCACCCATGCTAAGTGCCGCTGGAAGCACGTCCATTTTAGTTACTTGGTCAGATTTCCATGCTCGCTACAGAAAACTTTTTCTTATCGAAAAATATCGGATCTATTACGGGCCAACAGATTCTGAGCACAAACAGCACCAAGATGTGTCAGGAGAGCTGGACCAGTATATTCTGAAAGGTGCTTTACATAACGTCCATTTTCTCAGTACAGTAATTTTTGCCAAGTAACATTAAGGAATCTAAAGTGGTTACATTCAATGCTGCTTGTTCATGAAAAATGGCAATGCATGGTGAGTGCATTTAGGACCTTCAGATTGGTTGGTGTTAAGGGAACTAAATAACTCAATGCCTTACAACACTTTGATCCAAATTAAGATGGATATTACCTGCTAGCGTGTGGTGATTTTCCATTTGTGACAAAGAAAGTTGAATTGATTCTTTGAAACCTCCTATCCATGAAGTTCATGTAATGAACAGATCTGGTTGGCAAAACTGGTGGATTTAAGGAGTGTGTTATTGTGCCTTAATCAAATGCTGCCTTTGATGCATATAATAGCAAGCAAAGATAGGTGATGCTTCACCAACAAGAGGTCAAGCTGAGATAAGAATTATTATTTACAACTTTACAATTTGCAAAATATTCTACATGATCTGCTAGAACACATTTCCTTTATTAATCATAGTAAGTATTTAGAAGGTGCCTATTCAGCAAGTACTAGGCTCACTCTTTCGGTCATACACCATTCAGGCATGAACAGTGATGCTCAGGCATATCCAGTCAAACAAGATGAGACCAAACAAAGACATATTATATGTAATACTATTTTGAAGAAAGAGAAGAGGAGTGTCTAGCATTGCCAGTGATAGTACGAACGAACGAATTCTTTATTGAATAAACCTTCTGGTTTGTTTCATGGGGGTTAGAAAATTACAGAAATAAACATCATCAGCAATATTCCTAATAAATTCCTAATCAATGCATTTAACATTTCTTTATGTACTTATTTCATTCTTATTTTTAAATACATGATACAAAAATTTTGATATTTGTCTAATAGTTGTTTCCGAGTTATCTGTAAAGACTTGCGTTATTCCATCATTGCCCTGTTTATATGGTATTGTAGATTTTAGCCAGTGATAGTACAGGAGATCTAAGTAACTTTATATTTTATGCACTCAAGAATAATAAGCCAATGAAGTTTCATTATTAAAGGAGAACAAGATTGGTGGTGTGTTTTGAAAATGTCGTGGGCAGCAGACTATTGAACTATTGAACTTTCTGAAGGGACAACCAGTGAAGTGTGGGTTGCAGTAGTTTAACCAACTGTAGCACAGGGGTGATGAGAATTTCAGTAGCTTCTTATGTGAGAAACTGGCTAATGAAACTAATCCTCCGAAATTTCAGATAACATATGGCAGACTTTTATTGTTAGAAGGAATGACATTGCAAGCAGCCTGAATCAATAGAGACAAAGAAGAATCCAGTCTAGAAGATCCAAAAATCGTTAATCATCACCATAATTATTATCTGTCATTCACGATTGGGTGTGTAAGCATGAATGTTGGTTGGATTGCAAGATTGTTGCAGTTGTAATCATCAACTTACCAGCAGTAGACAGTAGTGAAGAATACATGACAAACAGAATAGAGCCTTGGAGAACCCTGAATAAAAGTGAAGTTGAAGCAGATGAGATGCTGTTGACCAACACATAACTGAAAACAATCCAGCAGCTGGGAACGAAACCACAAACTGTCTAACTTTATAGTTTCTTGAAGTTTGTAATTATAAAAACTTCAGGGGTTCTAGAAGAATTTATCAAAATATGAATGCATTTTGAAAATATTTGAGCATTAAAAATCTGAACACATTGAACATCTGTTAGGATCAGCTTAAGTAGGTGTGAGTTATCTGTTATTGTTTAGGGGTGGATCTGTGTATCTTTTCCTGCATGATTTGGCTCATATTTTTAGCTATTGATGCCTAAATACATGCACAGGCAGGGGCTAGTTGCACAATGTATTTCTAAAACTTAAAACTGTTCTAAAGAAGCAAATTTATACACCTATTTCAAAAATTGCATCTTTGACATTTAGATGCATTGCACATGCACATTAAAAAAAAGTGTGCTAACAGAACAGAAAGTCTGGCTTAAGCCATTTTATCTTATTTAAAGCATCTTTAGTTTTTAAAAAGAATCAAAAATTGTGGTGTGCACTGTTTCTATAAACTGATTATTTAAATAGTTTTAAAGCCTAAAAGTGTTTAAATTGGAAATGTGTTGTGCAACTGACCTATTGTCTCCAAACAAGCACACCTGCATGTTAGTTCATGTGATTTGTTTACAGATCTAGATGAGAACAGAGAATATCGCATAAGGATGACAGCTGTTTTTAAGGAAGGTGTGCCAAGGCTTTCAGAAACCAACTGGCACTGGCAGAATTTTCGCACTGGTAAGATAACAGATGGCAATTGTGGAAAGTTTGTTGCTCATATTAAGAAAGTGCATAGGTTTTATTTAAACACTTGTTTAATCTGAGATGATGATATCACATCCTCACTAAAACAGCAAAGGGCAACAATAAATCATTTACTCCATTATTATATTTAATTAAATTCAATGACGTTTATAAATATAAAATATGCTGTCTCACATCGTATCAACAGCAGCATAGTGAAAAACGAGCAGGGATGGGCGACACAATCCTACAATGTTGCCAATTGAATGTAACCACATTAAAAGTAAGCAAGCCATAAAAACTATCAACCAACTGAAATGCTTGTGTGAATTTGTATATGTGTGTATATATATACTTTAGAGCTTTTTGAAATTTAAATGGATGTGATTTATGGGCTCATAGATGAACGTTTCTGATGAATCTTGAAGAACAAGAAGAATGTTAAAAACATTTTGCAGGCAAGTCTCCATCAAATGATATAAAAACCATTGAAAATACAGGAGGCAGTGGTACTGGACTGAACAATTCAGTGACTAATGCTGTGTCGGCACCTGTGTCTTCAAACTTCACCACTCCACTAACAATGGTTATTGCTGCTCCCGTCAATCTCTACGCCTTCCCCCTTAAACCAGATGCTATAACCCTTCAGTGGGACTACCCATCAAAGAGTCACTCAGGGGATAGCATGCTGTCTCCCATCACACACTTTGGTGTTCGTTGTCAGGCCATTGACTCCACCATGGCCAGCTTGTGCTCAGACACTTCCAAGGCAGTTCTGTACAAGACCAGGTGAAACAACCTTGCATTGGTTGCACAGCTCTTGTCTGGCTATAAGAGTTTTGTTTCAGTTGAGCATTCAGTGTTTCAGTTAAAGAACTCTTTAATAACAAGTATATTTTTTTTGTCTGTTCTTAAAATCATAATCAAGATATTGTATGTGAGCAAGCTGCTGATGTTTTTAATATTTGATGCATAGGCCATGACATAATGCAGTAGATTATCATTGGTTTTATAGGTTAAAATGTTAAAAGGTTTCAAAACAAACCCATTGACAAACATGATAATGGCATTTTGATTATGTTAATCACTTTCGGGCATCTTAACTGATAACCTTGTTTAAACTTCTGAAAGAAGAGTCAGTAAAGCTATGTCTAATGTCAGTAAGAGAGAGAATCTCAGCAAAGAAGGCTTTGCCATCATGGTTGATATTGAAAATGTTGTCTTCAGCCACAGCAACACAGTGGTGCTGGAAGACCTCCAGCCATTTACACTGTACAACATCTCTGTGTCAGCATACAATGGAGATCAACAGGGCCCTTACAGTCGACCCATCTATGTGCAGACCAAGGAGGATGGTGGGTAGAGTTAATACAGATGCTGCATTAGTGTATGAAACTCATAGGATTGTATTATTTTATTATTACTGTTATTGTTATTGACCTATGGTCTCCTCTCATTAACATACTGATGCGCTAGCTTCAGCAAATGTATTTTATCTTTGCAGTGCCTTCTAAGCCTGAGAATCTTCACGCCAAAATTGTAGCAGAAGGTGAAGTACAACTATTCTGGCAGTCTCCCATCTTTCCAAATGGTCAGATCCAAGGGCATTATATTATCTACAGCAACAACAACAACAACTACTTTTTGGATGCCAACAATGATGGCAAATATCGCAAGATACAGTACAGCTCATGGACACACATCTACCAACAGGGTTAGCATGAAAGCCTGGATTCAGTTATAGTTTCCATAAAGCCAATTATTTGTTAGGGGTTTTTTTTTTTGTTGTTTTTTTTGGTACATTGGGTATGTTCTAACATTGTACAGTCGTGCTACTGCCACTTCACTTAAAGAAACCAGAGAACCTTTATTCCTCAGAAACACAATATGCAAGCTAGTTAACTTAAAAAGGGATAGATGTAAAAACAAATTGAGTATGCACTTGATTGCTTTGAGTGTAGCGGCTTCATAGTTGGTCAATCCATTGTATGAGATTCCCATCTCTGTTGCCAGGCAATAGCACCTGGGCCCATGTCAGTAACTTGACCCAGCAGATTTACTTCTTCCAAGTGAAGGCGTGCACGGCGGCTGGTACAGGAGCACCCTCTACACTTCTGATGGTTAATATGGCAGGTGACTTGATTTTTTTTGAAATCTCTCATCTTATAGTGTTGGTCAATGTTTAGCCCAACATGAAGTAAAGGGAGGAAAAAGAAAATCCTTTTTTCTGTAACATTTTCCTGACACTTGTATTAAGAAAACGCCGTCCCAAAACCTGTTTTAGGTTGTTGAGCTATTAGAAACCACACTTTTCTGGGGCAGGGTGGCAACTTTTTAAAGGAGGGAGGTGTCCATTTCCACTCCTACTTCGCTGTATATCCTTTCTCCAATCCTTTGTGGAGTCAGGTACCAATAGCTGGTGTGGACTGGAGGAAGTTAGCTGCACTACACAGGTATCGAACTAGTGTATCCCATGGATATCAGTCCTTTAATCTCGTGGATATCTACTTTCCACACACACACAGCCATCATCCTGCAGGTTTCAAGAAAGTGTGGTGTGACTGTGTGCGCGTTTATGTATATGTGTTTATGTGTGAATGAAGATGAAATTGATAGGCAGAGAGAGATATGGAAAACGTGAATGAAAATAGTCAGTTCTTTTGCAGATTCTATGCCACAGCGCCTGCTGAGTGACCAGCATTTGGGTATTCTGGGTGGCTCGGCCATTGGGTTGACCAGCATCCTCATTACGGTCGTAGTCATCTCATGCCGACAACGGTGTGTTCTTTCAATGACCATGACCCATGATAACGGAAAAGCGAATGCTTCAGTAACGATTTTTAAATAGCAGAGACATAAATGTTACAGTGACTGGCTTTGCGAATATGATGTGTAGATGTTAACAGGAGAGAGAAGGGGCATGTCAGTTAACTTTGGGTACTTTTTAATAGTTTCTTAGAATGAGTGGATGGGATGAAATTATGTATTCGGATGATCCTGAAACTTATGAGTTGACTTTGCTTTATGTGACAAATGATCATGTGACTGACTTTGTTGATGAATGGCCATGTGCTGATTTGCTTAATCAGGCAGCTCCGTCGTCAGCTGGAGAGGCAGGCAGCGCTGACACAAAGAGCATCGCCTTCGGACCACACCCAGCGACCTTTAGCCTTGCTTGGCTTTCAACAGATGCCTACCGTTGCCAGGGTGTGTAGACCACATTCTCAAATCTCAGTTTGAATTGCTTTTAATGCTTAAGTATGATTTTTTTCAGGTCACGTTCCTATTCATATTTCTCACAGCAGTCAGCGACGCCCTTAGTGTAACATAAGGAAACTTGTAAAGGGAACTGCTTCCATGAAAACCACGAACTAATATCCCCTTTACACGTCCTTGAGGAAAACAGTTCAAGGCGATGTAGCTCTGTACAGTCTTGTGTGCGACGGATCAAGAAAAATACTCAGCCGACGCAGCCCGTGATGAGTTCGCAGCTGGTCGGTGTAAGTGGGGTCAGATGACAGTCAGTGCTAGCTTAGTATCAGTGGAGTCACATGACAGGTTGCTAGCTGAGTCACTGGCATCCCACGACAGTGATTGCTAGCCGTGTCATCGATGCCACGTGACAGTAATTGCTAGTTCAGCGTCAGGTTCCTATAAATAATTCCCTTCTACTGTTATCTTGTAGACCTACTGTTTTCCTGCACATGACATTTTCTACTCTGTGTGCCTTTCGCTTGCTGTATTTTTCGCTGCTTTCGATCTATTCTGTATCTACTTGAGTTAACAAGCGCGCACTAATTTTCTGACTCTTAGCCTCCTGCTTCATTTCTTTTTTTCACTGCTGCTGTGTCGATGCAGCCTCTGTGACAGCCATCTATATGTGCGCCGACAGCTATGCTTATTGTTTTGTAAAGCGCGTTGAGTCCACATTGCTAGAGGGGAAAAGCATTTTATAAATCATCATCGTCGTTAAAAATATGAGTATTCCTGCATATGGCGTAAACATACAAGTTTTCCTGAGGCTAGCTGCACAGGTGAAAGTAAACGTTGCCACCTGACTTTTTCCGGTGGTTGGGGAGTAAGGTGTTAGAGATCAACCCTCGATAGAGAAACTTTCTTTTTCAAAAAGCGCTCTAAAATCATTTAGATGTGTTGCACACGCGCATACGAAAAATTGTTCTGAGGGAAACAAAAGTCTGGTTTCAACAGTTTTATTGTATTTAAATCAACTTTATTGTGCTGTGCACTGTTTCTGCTGTGTTTATGTAAATAGATGCAAGGCCTAAATGCGTTTAGAATGAGAAATGTGCAAATGGCCCTGAGCTTTATTTAGACACACTGTTTTCCTGCACATTATTCTGACACTTGTTTTCATGCCACCATTAAGACATATTTCTTGTTCATGATTGAGACCTGTTGTTTTTCTCAACATGACTGAAAGACACAGTTTTTTCCTCCACGTGATTCAGACGTCGTGTTCCTATTCCAGACAGAGGAGCTGGAGAACCTGCTACCCCTCGCTGCTGTGACCCAGGCGACAGATACATCCGCTCTCACTGCCATCATCACCGGCTCCGACTGTGACAGTGGCGACAGCGGCTGTTCGTCCGGCCATCCGAACACCTTCGACGACCTTGACAACGACAGCAAGCGCCCGCACCGACCGCCGGACCAAGAGCCGACCGATGGTGACGTTATTACCGTGTCTTCGTCGGAGGAATTCGTACACAGGGCCCCCGAGACTAGCCACACGCAGTACACACTCTCGGGGTTGTCGGAAACTCTCTGCTGATCTCCCGCACCCCCCTTGCTCTTCCCACTCGTCTTGCCTCGAGGTCAAGGGAACTGCTAATTCGTGGGTAGGGGGAGCAAATAATGCTGCAGCCACTCATCATCTCCGGCTCATTGGTCAACGCATTTCAGGCCTCGTCGGCTGATGGGTCAAAGCGTCATTTTATTTGCTGACGTGAAAAAGTAAGAGCTTAACACGGCCGAGAGCTAGTGCAGGGCTTCAGGCCAGACAGATGTGTCCGCGCCTAAAACACCAACCTAAGACGGTGCATGGTGCTGCACCAGGGATCACGCTTCATTCACGTCTGTAGCTCACGCCTGACCACATGACCGAACTTGCACGCGTGCACCTCAGCATCCTGTGTGCTTCACGGCGGGCGCAAGGGCCAGGAAGTGCTAATCAAATGCTACCTTGTGGAACTTCAGCCGTCGTGCAGAGTCGGCCTCTAAGTGAACCTTAGCATCGAGAACGATACAACATGGGTTTGAAGCTTTAAGATCCCTCTCGTGATGACTAGCCGAGCAATCATAGTTCCATAGGTCTCTCTTCATTTCTTTCCCTCTACCCCCACCTCTCCCAACTCACCCCGTGCTGGCCGAGTGGAAAGGCCGTGCACCTGTTAGAGAGCAAGTTGCTGCTAACCTGAATGCACGCGCGTGGATTATTCGGAGATGCGTGTGCCAAGTGTGTGCCTCCTTTGCAGGTATGCCTGATCCACATCGTTTTGGCCCTATCGTGAAGAGAAACTACTTTTGTTAATATGATGGAGCCTCGTTCCCACTGTGCTACATTTCGTCGCAGTGCTACATATGTTTCTTTTTGGCTGCTTACTGCAGTCGTTGTTTCTGGGGCCTAGGGTTGTGGAAAGAAGAGTTTCTCTGTTGTGATTGATTACACGCGCAAAGGGGACATGTCAAGCCCCTCGTGTCCAAGCCCTTAGCCGTTTTCTTCAGACTTATTTTGTATATTTGGCACGAGGGCCAATGAGAATTCGTCTGCACATTAAGCATCATCGGAACGATGTCAACTTTTTCGAAAGATGAGTGTAGTCGTGTGACGTAGCCAGCTAACTCTCGTTCTGCACGACTGTAGAGCTATGTCACACAGTAGCTTTGGATACCACACCCATTCTATAGCAGAGCATCTGCAACCTCACTGTTATGATGGGTGGGTCAAGTAGGGTGCGTTGTGTAAACAAATTGACACCAATGACTGGAACATTCTGTGAGTAGTCTCTCTGACTCCCAAGCTTTGTCGTTAAATTGACTACCTCCCTTCTTCGCCACCCTTTCGGCACTGAAGCTTGGCTGGGAGTCAGAGAGACAGTTTGATCAACAAACATGAACTGATCGGGACGTTTAGGTGGCCTGCTGGAGGACACAAAAGAAACAAGGACGGTTCCGATTTAAGAGAAGGAGGCGGAGGTCTGACTATTATCGCGATTAACGAAACAAATAAAGCGATCAGCTCAGAGCCGGTGTGGACGGAAACTGCATGGGACTGCATGTTTATGGGTCTATGGTCGCGTCTGCAGGGATTGCTTCACTTTTTTTTTCTCTCAGCAGCTGTGAAAACGTGTAGACAAATTACCTCATATTTGGAATCACAACTTCAAGACCGTCATCTCTTTCTTCCGTAAATCCACCTATTTCTGTACTTCTCTCCGTTGCCCTCAACCTTTCCTCGTATACTGACTAAAAGTTTCGAACGTCTACACACAGCGAAACCAAGAGTGTGCTCCGGAGAGCACGTGAATTGCGTTAGTCATTGGTCGTAGTGGGTTTGTGGGGTTTCACGTGCTGTTGGCAGTTACGATTTGGGGGTGGGAAAATCAGGTCTTGCCATTGTGGTTTCACTTGTTATTGCAAGCTGTATTGCACGTGCATCTTGAAGTTGTGTCTCGCCTACCTCGGGGAAGAAAAAAAGGAAATGACAGCTAAAGCTTTCAAACCGCAGCAGTTCCATGTGCGTGCGTGCATGTTATCACCTGGTCACCTATCCCATGTGTGCATTAGACTTTTCAGAGGAAAGTGCCTAGTTCTTTCCAGCCTGTGATTGGCTGCAGAATCTCTTCTGAATACCTTTGATTTAACCATTGAAACAGGAAGTGGAAGGTCTTTTGTGGCGTCCAACCGGAAGAGAGTGCTCACTGCCTGTTGTGTTAATACCCCGGAAAGGTTGTTGTGAAGAGGCTTTCAACTACCTGCTGTAATAATATTAAAGTTGACAAAAGGTCAATTCTCATAACCTTTCGGTCGTTAGGATTTGAGGCTTTATAGACCTAGATTTTCTCGGGGCCAGCTTGTTTGTGAGGGCGGTGTCCATCTCCAACCATCTACGGAGTTAAGTACCCATTGCTAACAGCTGAGTTGACTGGGGTAGGGGTGGAGAGTTCAGCGCCATTCGGGTTTGGAACAGGCGCGCTTTCGAGTGTGAACGCTAGTATTCTAACCACTTGGCTAGAGTTTTCACTTTTTTTTAAAGCACCGGAAAAAAACTATTTGCTGCCTGCTGGGATTCCGCCGCGGGCCACAACGGCCACAAATGGTGGATAAAAGGAACTTGTAGACAACAAAGATCTATGTCTGCCTAAACTGACGACTGGACACTGAAAACGAAACAGCCGTGGCCGTGGCCAGCCCTGACGGTCTCTTACTCTTTACGTGTCAAATTTATGAACAAAGAGTGCGAGGTAATTCCTGGCAACATTCAGAGTAAACAGGGTTGTCATTGCAAATTCACATTGTTCAGTAACGATTGATGTTTTCTTTCCTATCTCTTGTTTTCCTTCCACTAAGAATTAACGAAAGATTTATGTAGTTAAATCATTTTCTACTTCGCTAGTTTCAGCATTAGTCCATTACTCCTCATAATTTCCGAGTGTAAGAATGCTTGATTAATAAAAAGCAAGTCCCTAAGTTGAAACATGTACCACATTGTTTTATTAAGAGTTGTTCCTTACCTCAAGTAAATCAGTGCAGCTTTCGACAGACAAGGTGACGACAAACACCTCCTGAGTGAAACTCCCACATGATGAAAGGCAGTAGTCTTGCATAACTTAGTCCCAGATGGCTCCAGAGTGGGAGGTACTCAACGGCTCGTGTCTGTAGTTTTTTTGTTTGTTTTTTTTTTAAATTTTGTTTAAAATCTCAGCAGACCTTCAAGTTTTGTAATTTGAAGATATTTTCAGAGGATTATATCTAAAAACTCTCGTCAGGGATTTATTAGGTTTATTGGCTGTGCAGGAAAGATGTTCATGTTGATTTTGTTGGCATTATGTATGAGCGATATATAATGCCTTTTGTAAAGTATCCACCATTTGCATCTCTTTATCTTCTAACTACATTTTATGCACTCGCATACATAATCCAAAGACATGTGCAACATGCATGCGCGCACACACCACATGAATGTACCCATGATTTCTTATATTATGAAACAGTGTCTATATTAATATATTTTGTATGCTGCATCGCAAACGTTGTGCACTTTTAAATCTTTTTTGTAGCCACTCTTGCCCTGTATGACATGTTCTAGGCCTTCACAGCGATGTAAAGGATGACTTTACTAAGTGTCAGCAGGTCATCCGTGACCCGCCTTGCCACACACCAGGCTTTCACACTGGCGTTGGTCTTGAACAAGGTGTGAAGTCTGTTCTCTCACTATTGATGGCGCAGTTTGGCATCCCGAATCTCCTGTTACTTGATACTTGCATTTTGTCTGCTTTTTTGTGTGTGTGTGAATGCTGTAGATTAGAACATTGTCCTAGAAACAGAGGGCCTCCTGGCTGTACAGCCAAGACGAGTTTTTTTTTTTTCCTCTATCACTTTCAGACCTCTTCTTGGTAAATTACTTGTGGGAGCAAATTTTTATTGCAGAGACAGGTAATTTTGTGAACTCAGGGAAGAGAGTAAAATATTTATATAGTGTTTAAATTGTCCGTTAGAAAGTAAATCTTGCCATTTATAGACAGTTATGTAAGACTCGAAAAACTCAGGTGCAGATTTCAACCTTTTGCCAGGATCTGTTTCTGTTGAACTGTTGTTTCTCAAAGACCTGTGTGCTGCGACATGAAATTCCTTCGTTATTACCACCCAACCTCTCTGCTGCGCACACCCGTCAAGTGGCAGAGGCCCTAATTTCTGACACTAGACTTAACATCATCACCAAATAATTATAGGTTGTGTTTTCAGTAAGACCGTAGCTTCTACCAACGTCTTACCAGCATCCATAGGAACCTCACAAAGTAGCGTCATCAGCTGGAATTATTTTCTCCCTGTGCGTTTTAGGCTCGTTAAACGGTGCAATATGGCACATTCTGCATGGCTTTTCAAAATTAAACCAATCAGTGTTGTAACTGGCAGCTACAGTGATAATGAGCCTAAAAATAACCTTTGCGAAGATTTCTCAATTACTAATCATGTACAGTATATACTCTACGGTGAAAATCACAAAACTCACAAAAAGATTTGTAAAAGTTGTTTGTTATTTTAAGATCTGATAGAAATGTATGACGTAGTGTTGAGTGCGGATTTTGGGTAAATTAAAGGTCTACCATGTAAGATTTCTTTTTTGTTTAACTGGGTAAGGTTCGGATTTCCCCAACTCTGGGTGAATAGCTCTCTGTCGTTCTTGACATACACATCTGTAGCCATCACAACGTAAAAAAAAGAGGTGAGACTCCTACTTCACGTTTTACACAAGTAATTAGTAAATGATTCACATTGGCTGTATCCTTGTCATTGTCAACGTATTCATGTACAATTCTGATTTCAGTGGTGTTGACCTTTGTATGGTGCATGGTGGTGTTTCTATCTCAAGGACGAGTGTGAAATATTCACCCAGATTTGATGGGGAAAAAATTGCACCCCACTAGACTTTAAGGTTTGCCTGAAAGCTCCGAGTGTCCTGTGAAAAGGCACAACAGGACCTGGTCTCACCATTTGCTATATTCCGTCAACACTTTACTGTAGAGAACCAACACCTTAAAAAGGCCTTTCTTCGTCTCTCGTTTGTAACGAAATGTTTTTGTGCATCAGCACGTTCACCCCGTAGTTAGAAGTGCATTCTTCCAGCGACGTGATAAGAAGACAAACATTTCCTGGCTCCACAGCGAGCCGAGAGCATTTGGCTGTTACATAACGACACGTGGCGGAAGGCGCACAGATCCATATTGCCTGAGTGACGTCACCAGTGTCAGTGTTTTTGCTTTGTTTCCTGAGGAGGGCATTGACACGAGTGCGGTCGTCAGCCGTGGTGTTGATGCAAGGATGCGGCTGCTGTAAAGGTCACCTACTTCGATTCCGGTGATGGTATGACGATGCCGTTAACCCTGCGTGCCATCCTTTCTGTTTGATTTCAGTAGATTCATTGTGATAGCTGATTAAAATGGTGCATGGGACTATTAAGGAACTTTCCTAGAAGGGTAGCATTAAGTGGACCTTTACTCGGGTAAACAAGGTTGTTTTAGAAAGAAAAAACTCCATGTTGTAGGCCGTGTGCGTGTTATTGTCTATTAAAACAGGCTCACGCACGCGCTTGCAAGCCTCTTAGCGCACCTGATGCTTGCATTCCATTCTACCCACCCGTACACTTGTTTGCTAACGCGTCAGGATTTTTTGCCGTAAGTGCGGGATAACTGGGATTTAGAAGAATCTTCTACGGCCACGTCGTGATGCTTTTTTTCAAAAAGTTCTTTTGTCTTCAAGCAGACAATTTTTTTTAAGATATTTTGGTCCACCGAAGCAGTGAGAAGCACTTGATTGTCAAACTCTGCATTCTGTCTTACACGTAAGCCACTTGGCCTTTTTCGGTCTTTGTTGCTTGGTGGTGTTGTTTTCTTGTGAAAGTAGGGTGATTTTTAATTTACTACGACTCCACGTGCTTCCCTCTTGAAGCAACGGACAGGGTGCAGCAGTGACATCAGTGGGTATCAGGTTATGGTTCAGTTTTTCATTTTAAAAGGTAACGTGTATTAAGAATTTCTTAATATTGCTCGTTCTGTATTCTTTGGTAAAGTCTTTTCTAAGGTTTTATTTTCCAAGATACCTCACATATTACACTTACACCCCTCCTTTTTTTCCAGCTTTTAATTTTAGCGTTTTGTTTTGTTTGTGTGTGTGTGTGCAAACTTCCGCTGTAAGGGAAGGCTTGTTTTAACATTTTTCTTATTGTTATTGCTGCTACTTTATGCCCCTCCAAGCAGCGCTGGCAGTTCCTGCGTCAAGTGCCTGTATTTGTGTGCAATAGGCAGCACAGCACACACTCTTTGTTTAAAACTGCTACGTGATAGACTAAGAAAAGACCGTTGACTATTTGCCATTTCTATTTAAATAGTTTTAAATATTTTTTTTATGCATCTGTGGCGACGCTTTAAACGTTGGCGGTGCATATTCAGCAGCACACTTTGCTAGTTTCTGCCCTGTCCTGTTCATTCTTTCTTCCTTTGTCTTTGTCTTTCTCTCTGCTAACCTTTTCGGTCTGTACCTCTCTCTCATCGGTCTCTTCTGCTTAACACCTGGTCAGAACAGGGACTGCATATATATATATGAATAAGTGGAACAATATTTTTGGTTAGTGACCTATGTACGCGTTAACTTTTGTGCAATGTGTGTGTGTAAAAGATTGGTTTGGCATCATTCTGAAAGAATGGTCAGTCAGCTAATATTTTAACGAGTGCCTCTCCTCAGTAACGATGCTTTTGTCGACTGCTCCGTTCTATTTCACACTTGTGTTTCCTTTTGAAGCATCGGACGGGCGAGGAGCTGTTTGTGGCTCACATTACTTGGTTGCTTAGCCTAGCTACGTGTTGTGCACTTGGCCGTAGGCTGCTTATGAAAATATCAACAGTTTTGGTGAGATGTAGGTGTTGCTGTACTTTTGTGTGTTAAACATCGCTTCTCTAGCCTTGACAGTCTTGATTCATGAAATATAGAATACATCTGTCATTGCATGTCAGTTCATAAGGATTTGTCAACAGCTAAACTGTAAGTCTTCACATCTTTCCGATGAAAGATTGCTTAATTGTAATATCACAGTTAAGCGTGACAGTCTGTGATTAGTTGATGTGCCAGTTTGTGATCCTAGTTTACATGCCAGTATATGAGCACATTAAATGTGCCGGAATACGAGTAGCTCTGTTGTGCCAGTATATATATGAGCAGCGTTGATGTCTCAGTCTGTCAGCACACCCGATATGCCAGTACATGATAGGAGCTGACGTGCCATTATACAGTCAAGTTTATGTGCCAATCTGTGATCCGAGTTCATTTGTCAGTGTATGAATAATGACTACAGTACGAGTGTCGAGGGTGTGACCAGTGGAACGCAAGTATCAATTTTTAAAGGAGAAAAATTGAGACAGGAAAAATTAGAGAGGGGAGAGAGAGAAGAAGAGGAGGCAGACTGTGGGCTTTACATTATCCGCCTGACGCAAGGTGTCCAGCTCCAGTCTGTCGCTGCAGAGCTCCACACACTGAGAAAAGGTTGAATTGTAAAATTGTCTTGTATTCTAGCAACAGTGAATTGTCTGATCACTGATCGAATTGGGAATTTCTCGATGTGTTTAGCGTATAGCCTCAGCAGAAAGTCTGTCCTGTGAACTCCCATGATCCGCGTATCATGAGCTAGACTGACATACAAGGAAATGCGTAGCTGTGATCATTTGCAACACTTTTCTTTCTCCTCCACCCCGCACCTCGTTGTTACTGAATTCAGCACATACTAAGGGATTTGTTTGCAGACTTTTGACTGTTTTTGACATGTTTCTCACTTTCCTTGTGTTTGTGGATCATCTCGATGTCCTGTCATTTTCTTCCTTTCCTCCTTGTCCTGCTCTGTACTCTTTTTTGTATAAAAGCAGGCTTGCTAGTGTTGTGACTTGTATGCTACTGGCACATGCGGACCGCTGTATTGAAAGTGGTGCCGAGTCCCGAGGCCACGGGATCCAAACGACTCGGGTGTACAATGGAAACGTTCAAAGGTGGCTACTTTGTACAGTTGGGGGTGTAAAACGCGCGTTGTGTGACGTCACAAGGGGATAACTGAGCAAAAGGAAAGTGAGTGTTGTGTCGTGGATGAGGTTTATTATGGCGTGTTTGTGAGAGCCTGGGTACTTTCTGCTGAGTGCATTTCGTGTCAAATTTTTTTTTGTTTTTTTGTTTTTTTTTTGTTTTTGCCGGGGTAAGGGGGTGGTCCCGTCCTGAACAGTAGATTCATATACAGCTGAAAACAAGAAGCTTGAAGGCTCAGCTTTGCATTTTCTGTTCCAGACTTTGAAAGCAATTAAAACAAAACTTCGCTCTACATTCAGCTACATGTTTTATTTCCTACAAGTGTTAAGTTTATTGTACCTGAAAGATGGAGACCGTGGCGTGTACATGAAGTGCTTTGCGTGTATATGTGTGTGAGTGTGTTTGCGATAAGTTTATATTATTGCCAAAACAGTTTTTATTACCAACATTTATTATGCTTATGATGCTAAGCATGTTGTTAAGTTATAAGACGAGGCCTTGTAAAGAACATGTTAAGCAAAGAAGACCTAGCTGCGCTGGTCTCGATAACAAATGTGGTAGATGACAATGACAATGTACACGCTACGCTGTGTAACATGCTGACGCTTACATCTGTGTAGCTATGGCTTAGGCGCTACATGTCACAGCAACTACAGTCACGTGGTGTGTGACGCACCTAGATGACAGTGCATTCCTTTGAACATGACCACTGCTGAAAATCCTGATGACTGCGCATGCGTCCACAATAGCGAGCACGTTTGCGTAGTTTCACCGGGCTAAGACATGCACGCAGGCAGGCACGCACGCACGCACACGCACACACACACACAGTGAGTAGCTGGCAACATCAGTAGAGCCGCGATACAATGCTGACGCACGCTGTGATATTAATGTTTTAATTCTAGATCGTCAACGATATGTGTGCAAACTACAACCTATTAACCCATTTGCTGTCGACACATCAGTTCGACCCCGCTGCTTGCAGATGAAATGTGTGGCATTCGTTCATGTGGCCTACATGGTATAGTTTGTTTTTCAATTTTAAAATCATTTTGGGATAAATATTTTGCTACTACTACCAATTCATTTTCATTATTATTTGCTCTTGATAAGATAGTATAGTTTTAGCATTTTTAACACCATTTATGCGGTGCAGGGGTGTAGGGCAGATATGCGTTCGTAATTAAATTTTAGAATATTTAATGCCATGCCTGATATGTTTGCTTGTGACCTTCTTTATATATATATATGCACTATTAAGTTTTGTTAGTATTGTAAATACATGCTTGTTGTGAGCGGAAAAGGTTTGTACAAAGATTTTTGTGGGCTATATAAGCACATGTTGGGACTGATGTATTTTCCTTTATGAAGTGAAAAAGCAGTTCCGTTGTGGTTTTTTGTCCAACTGAGAAAAGATATAGAAGCAATCACGAATCATCCTCAGTAAGAGATGGCGCTTCTGGCTTACACTGTACGCATGAAGTCGCGCTGACATCTTGCGGTAGAGAGTAAACTTTGCTAGGTGTGCTTGGTCGAGACGAAACATGTTTCAAGTATCTTTTGGTGGTGATGAACGACTATGAAGAAATAAAACAATGGAGAATGCCTGTTTTGTTGTCCTGTCTTTTTGATCCCACGGTGATGTGTCAGTATAAAAGAAGAGCACGCGCAAGAGAGCTTTTTTTTTTGGCTGATGTACACGTGCCTGTCTTTACAAAATAAATGTCTGATGATGTAAGTGCACGTGGCCCGAATGTGTGGTGCACACGGCTTTGGTGTAGCAGGCTGAAGTATTCATGTACAAAAACAACTGTAAATGTAACCAATGATTATATAGCCTTTGATGGAACCCTGAACTTCGAATTGCCTACTTTTTGTCTAGAATGCGGTTCCTTGGTTTATGTGAGACCACCTGTTACCAATTTTTTACACAATTTTTAGAGAAGTGTTGGAAAAGTTATTGACGTTCGTTCCTATTTCACCTTGCAAGACTGCAATCGTCTTCTCGCAAAAGTGTTTAAAAAGAAGCGGAAATTGTCCCATTTATAAAGATTTCTGCAGCTGTGTAATAGGTTTTACTTTTTTTCCCAACTCTTTTTGCCTGGATGCATGCGGGGAAACGTGTGTAAGAGTGAAAAGAGGACATTTGTGTGTGTGTGTGGTTTAGAACACAGTTAGCTGTGAGAAAGTTGATATTCTTTAAAACAAAAAGTATAAATTCTTTCATTCATTTTTGGAAACGTTTTATTGTGAGCAAAATGTTCGTATTTTGAAGCAGTCGCAGCTAATTATAATTACTAACAAGAAAAAAGAGATGAAATATTAAAAAAGCACGACAACCAGTCCTGTAAACAGATGGAGTCATTTACCAACATCAAGTTTGGAGAGGGCCTACATTTTCACGCATATTGGGTATGTTGCACCCGCAATTAATTTCATATCCAGAATAATTGTACACGTGAGTAAATATTATGCCTGAGAAAATGAGTCGATTATAATCAAAGTTATGTAACATCGAAATTGGATCTTTTATTTTTAGACCTATTATCTTGCGCTTAACGGATTGTCATTGACGTGTTGTTGGTTGTTTGTTGTTTTATATGGGAGGGTTTGAGTGTTTGATGTATGGCACAGTGATCTGTGCACTGTATCTGATATCTTAACAAAACTGCACGCATGTGCCGCTCCCATAATAATCTGAGATGTTGCACTGTATACAGCGGATCCTAACGTGAGCGTCATAACTCACTACATATTCGTTAACAGTCATGTAACGGGTACCTTGCAGGTCCTTACGATTCGCACTGAACACTTATCACTAAGTTAAATGAGTGAAAATCTTTGTCAGATCCTAAACAAATTTTACGGTGATTTGATTTTTTATATACTAAATTTTTTTTTTTTTTTTTTTTTTGGTCTATGGGAAGGTCTTCACTGTTTGGTTGTGTATTTTTGCTTCGTACCATCCTGATTTGAACTTGATTGATGTAACTCATTATAAGATGTTACCAGTGATTGGAAATAAAAATCGTCTAGAGCAAATTATGGTAAAGATTTTGACGTGAGTAACATCTTCATCACTTCATAGGGTGGTTTGTCAGAGTGACAAACATGTTGAACTACTTCATCAGACAGTTCATCCCGTTCTTTGAACAAACCTTTCGCTGTCAACACAAAATTCACGCACATCGACGGCTAAATTGAATCAACTCGAATGACATGGTAGATCCAAAAGTAAACAAAAACAAATTAATGCTTGGAGAGTTCGCAGGAAAAATTCAATCGCGGGACAAACAATTTCTGCTGTGACCTCTGTGTGCAATGCCGGTGCTGTTATGAAAGTAGTTTGCAATTTGTTTTAAATGTTCACATTGCAACAACATATGCGGGACTTGCCCCTAAGCAACAGGTTAAAGTTACTCATCCCAACATGCCATATGCTTTAGAAGAATTAGCAAAGAAAATCGTCTTCAACGCTGAAAATGTGAAGAAACAAACATCTAGGACAAAGAATGTGAAGTCGCAGAAAGAACGAGAAGAACCGGCTAAACAAAGATGCAGTATGACAATCGTTAATCTTACATACGTTATGATAAGCCACAGCCTTATGTTCCTGTCTAAACACCAACAAAGAACAAAGCTGTAACTACCGATTCATTAAAAATAACAAATATATATTAATCATGACATCTTCATCTACAAAGTAAACATCCCACTCCATGAGCCAGTAAAACGTGCATTTATCAAATTATAGATGGAGCTCAACCTGATGAACAACGATAAGTCAATAGACACCATACAAAAAACTTTAAAATGTCGTTTTCAGAGCAAAACGACGGTTTGCCATGATTTCAAGGAGTAAGCCAAAGCATGAGACTGGGCGCTGACTGTCGGCCCCAGCACAGCTTGTCCCCAGCTTGCCTTAAGCTTGCCAAAAGAAGTTTACACCCCAGCAAATTGTGAGCTGATCACATGGTAGTCAGTCTGCGGTCGGCTTTGAGAACACCGTGAAGGAACTGTGCTAGTGTAAGTAAATCTGGAACCACGAGGCAGAAGAAAACTAGAGAGATGATGGCAATGGCTACGACCCCGGCTGACACGGACGATGGCCTGGCGTCGGGAGCCGATGTCTTGGCACGAATCTGGGCTGACAGCTGCTTCTTGGGTAAGATGAGCGAGTCCTTGATCTCTTCAGTAAGATTAGCTTCAAGGCTGTTCAGAATCGGAATGTTCTGGGAGTTTTAGCCAAACAACGGCACGCACACAATAACCGCTTCTTTACATCATTTCCGGGGAGACTAGAAGTGTCTGATCCAGGTGTGGTAGTCTTCCTTACGTGTAGAGATGTCGAAGCGGAAGAGGACCAAGTACCGACGACTGTGGAGGAGGGGTCAGGTACTCTCGCCTCCGTCACTTCCTGTCCTTCAGCTGTTGCCGGGGACGCGCTACTTCTGGTGGCGGAAGTGGCTTTGTCGTTATTTTCGTTGACGTCAGAGAATGCTGCAACGGAAGTGACCTCGACTGCGACAGTTGACTTGCCCGTCCTTGTGCTGTTGGTGATCGAGTCAGTGATCACATTCGTCGTCAATTCGCTCGTGTCTGTCGTCATCCTCGTCGTATCTGTTGAACAACACACACACACACACACAAATACACACACACAAACAAACACACACACACACATCCAAAATAGTGTAAGGGAAAATAATCGAAAGACGCAAAGCGCGTGTGTCTCGGAGGTTGAGATGGAGACAAAGAATTACAAGCCCAGCAACAGAGAGTTTGCTTTGCAATAATTAAATCAACACCCCCTTATTTTTCTTCGGTCTTGAGTATTTTCCCTGTTGCGCAATGCCTAAAAAAAGGTATGTGGTTGTATATTTGCTGTACAGCTGTCCTAATGACAAGAATGATGTCGTTTTTTTGTACTGTACTATGGCTCCTATTATTTGCATACCACTTTCTGTTATCATCTCTAGCTTCGTCGTTTCCGCTGCAGCTGTTGTTGTTGCTGCTGCTGTTGTTATTGTTGTTGTCGTCGTTGCTGCTGTCGTGCTTGATGTCTGTTCCTCAGACGTACAGATCTTGGAATCCGTTATTGTGGAGTTTGGTGGGCAGCATCTCTCAGCAAAAGGAGCCTCTGCAGATCAGCCAATCAAAAAGGTCAGAAAGTACAATCACCATGGTCACCATCATCGCAAGTACTACCACCATTTGAAGGAGCAGCACTGCATGTATTATGCTCAAAATCGTCAACAGCATGGTTCATGGTTCACCTCCCCGATAGACGGTCATAGACCCTATGCGGGTGCTATAATACAACTTGCTGGAAACCACCAAGCAGTTGTCTTACCCCTCCGTCATAAAATCGGGAATGGAACATGAGCGAATTGAAACCTATTCCACAGTTTTGACATCAAAGAAGAGCAAGAATCAGTTCCAGAAAACGAAAAGCACGAGACGTTATCATTTTACGAAAAATTCAAAAATACAGCAGCAGGCATTTTAAATATCAAAATAGCTTCCACCTTGCGAGTTAGTCTGTTAGTCTGTTCCAAGCAGAGCTAGGCACGGTCTGTGTAGTTTTAAATCAGTAGCGACACCTAACACGAATACAAAAGAATAGCCACTGACCAAAATAGCCCTGAAAGTATTCAGAACCAGAAGGCTTTATAATGTGGGTGATGTTCAAGTCGGTGGTCCACGTGTGCGACACAGCAGGGATGCCCCAGAACGTCGACATTCGTCCAGCTGTGTAAAGACAGGTACGTCTTGTTCCAGGAAAGCCAATGGTATGTGGTTACATTACACGTCGAGTACGAGGTAGCACTCTCAAGCACGTTGCAGTCCTTTTGGTTCGTACACTCCCAAATACTATACCAGCCTGAATTAACCGAAAACTGCAACACAATTTGATGCTGTAAGTATACCTTATCTATAGTACCGCATGCAATGCCATGGATTTTAGTGAACAACTTTCTCTTTCACACACACACATATACATACACACATATAAATATATATACTCATGCATGCATGCATGCGCAAGCATGTAAATATTTACAAATATGTATATATAAATATGTAAATATGCATCTATAGATAAGCACTAAAGAAAGAGAGATAGGTCTACACAAAGGATGTCTTATCTTACCCTGCGCGAGGCCGACCCTGTGAGGACGGAGCTGTTGGTCAGCGACAACACGACGAAGCCGCAAGTTTTCATGTTAAAGGCGAGAGAGCGGCGAGTAGCCATGTCTGTGATGGGCAACAGTTCCTCCTCTTTGGAAGTGAATGTTAAATTAGGGTTACAAGTGCCTGCAGTTCAAAGGTAAACACAAACAGTAAGACTCACTTTTATGGAATTCTTCCAGCAGCATTACAGGTACTTGGAGGCCAGAGACAAACCCAGAGTGTACAACAAGACTTTCTTGAACATTTTTCGTATTTTGTCTTTTATAATGTTTTCAATATAGTTTTAGAGCAAAAGACAATGTTAATTAACGAAACAGGTCCATTTTCTTCAATGGTCTTTGAGATTCCAAGGGATCTCAACCAACAATCTGACACAAAATAAAAGCTGAGACACTCGCGATTGCCAAAAGTTTCTCAATATTTTTTTTCATAAATACATATTTTCTTATCGTGTATAAATCTTTCTATCACATACACATCTTTCTAGTATGCTAAGAATGTGTATGAGTTTGAACTAAATAGTTTCAACAATTTTAAACTTAATAATTCTCCTTTAACTTAGTAAAGCTCTCATTAAGAGATTTTCAAGTCAAACGGAGAAAATCATAACATATTTTCAAACATCCATTTGCATCATCGATGAGAGAAATCACCAAAAGTATATATGATATGTAATACTTACATTTTACTGGTAGGTATCACAAACAAGACGAAAAGAAACACGAAAATTCTTTGCTTGTGCAACTCTGCCAACTTAACCAGACTGACAGTCATGGTTGTCAAAGTATTAAAGACTTCACGTATTGTAGTTTACAGTGCAATGCTTTCTTATTTTTTTCTTATTATTTTTATACTACTGTACGGCCTACAATTAATAGCGCAACTCCTGTATTTTATGCTTGCATTCTTCACCTCCTGTTCTGTTCCTTATAATGCAGTTTCATATTTGGTTTGCATCCCAACTCGAGTTCTGTATTTTGTATCTCAGTTACACGTTCTGTATTCTGAAATCTGCCCAAAAGCTCTGTTACAGTTACAAGTCCTCGGTGTAACAGCTCATCTGAGCATCACGATGTTTTACATAAACCATATAAACCTGCTGACATGGGGCAGGCCCTCCCTGCAATCAATGTGCGCTCTTGACATTGGCTTCCTGGACAAGACAACCAGCTCCCTTCACGAAATCATGCACAAGCTGTTCTTAAATACGCCAGTCTCGATCGTTGAAAGAAAATTTGTATTTGTCTTCGATTTGTCTTCGTGTGTGACGATTCTAAAGTAAACGGAAGCTCATTGCCGTGATACAGACATCACAATGCTAATCTTCTGTTGCTGTCTACGGTAGGTGGGGAGTCGGAGTGAAAAAAAAAAACCTTCATTTCCCCACCAACCACAAACACACACAAAGGCGCGCATACCTAGTGATTTGCACACACACACGCACCAGTGTGCCACTAGAGCAACTTTTTCTTTCTCCGGTCTTTCTTTTTTCTGTTATTTTTCTTTCTTTCTTTTTATCTTTTTTTTAAAGACCCCATCGAATGACTCTTTTTGCATGCAGGACAACAGACTGAGACAGTTCTTGGTTGTTTCTTCCGTGGGACTTCTGAATGTTACTGTGTGTGAATGAATGCAGCTGTCTGAAACATGAATGCATGAGTGTATTTGGCGAATATGGATAAGTTATGGTATTGTTTTGTGCTTTCATCTCCGAGCTGCCCCTAAATTGCCCTCTGGGATGAATAAAATGTTATTTTATATTTTTTTTAAAATTAAATCTACCGTGTACATTTTCTGAGTTTCGTTTATCTGACAGGCTGTGTTCAGTCATGTTACTTCTGCCTCGAATATTTCCGAACTGGTGAACTGCGGCGCTTTATTGAAATTTCTGTAAAATCTTTTCTTTTTTGCAATTTTGAAGGGCAGTTAACTAATAATTACAAATTGATGCTAGGACAGGAGACTTTAGAGCACAATATTTCTTTTCATTTGAAACAGGTTTTAAAAATCCACAGGCGAACAGACAGAGATTCTATGCACACAAACATAAATTTAAAAAAAAACAAACTCGTTGTCTTTGAAAGCAGTCACTTAAACTACATGTTTGTGCCGCTCTATGTTTACCTTTTGTAATCAAGTTCTCTTGCCATCGATCTAGTTTGCGATGTTAGCTTTGCCGAAGGCAAGCGACTCGATGTTTACTTGATACAACTATCATTTCTTTCTCCCACAAAAATCCAATCGCAGATCTTGTTTCTAAACAATTTTATTAGTTTTGCAGATTTTAGTATTTTACGAATCGTTATCTGTGTTCGAAGGTAAACATGGCTGAACCGGACTGCATCGTGTCGGCTCACGTTTCAGATGGCCGGTGAAGATGTCAGGTGGGATTTGAGCGTCTACGGGATATCTTTTTCTTGATCATCACGATAGTTGAAGACGCCAAGAACAGTCGAAAGTTTGCATCGAAACCTAGCGGCAACATCGATGTTCATGTGGCACTGACGTCCGTTCTGCCATGTGGGTGGCTCCGAAGGCTACGGATGCCCTTGGGCTTGTGTGTGTGTGTGGCCGGCATATAACGATTGCTATCTGGTAATATTTTTATGCATTATTCATTAATGCAAAAAGAAATCTTTGACAATTTTATGAACCAACCAACTTTAACCTGTCTCACCCGCAAACTCATAAAAGAAAGTTTTTGTTCTTGTCTAGTTTTCCTCCCCACTCCTGAAAAAAAAAACCCCTCTCCTTACCGTTCAATACCGCTCCTTACTACCTGCAGGTTGCCCGGTCACCGAACATCTGAGAACCCCATAAAAGGGAAGTGCTCTAATGTTAGAGGAATAAGTTCCTGTACATCGATTGCTGCAAGGTTGCAGATCTTGCTTGCAAGAACAGTCAAAACTTGCTTGAGTATCCCTGAGTACTCCAGAAGTGTCATTCTGCTGTTTGATATTTTTGGTCTCTCTGCTCAAAACCTTTCCATCTTTTGGTGTGTAACTTTTACTACAAGTAGCTTGGTCTCATGTCCTCTGCAGGATTGCAGCCCTCAAAAAGTCTTTTTACAATTTATATTTTCTTGCCATTTTTATTAAAAATTAGTCGCTGTTTTAGTTGAACTTGTACGCGTCGTTTGTGGGCTGTTCGTGTCTAGCTAAACTTGCATTGTCTCTTACTCGCCAAAAGTTAAGTTTGGATCGGCAAAGCATTACTAGCACGCACGTGTACACGTAATGAAACAATGTTTACATCACTAACATTGTTAGACGGAATGAATGTTTGCAGACGTACGTCCTGTCTTTCGACGAATGATTGCGATAACATCGATCACTCCTTCGGTTGGAGAAACTTGCGTCGTCCAGCGCGCGTTTAAATCAAAACAAAAGCAATAATGAAGGACGCATGACAAGAGAACACAATAAGCCATCAGAAATAAAACACCGCAGAGTTGTACACAAGTTTGAGTTGAAGCCTATATTGGCCTTCGTGCGGATGTAGTAGAACAGAACGAGGAAGGGCGGGGGAAATAGGGGTTTTACGTCGATCCAGCAACAGCCACGACAAAGCAGCCAGTAACTATAGACGTCTCATGCAGAGAAAGAACATCGTGCCCTAGACAAGATCTGAACCAGGGCAGCCATTCCAAACACGATGAGAGGAATCGATTTAAAGTAAAACTAGACGGGTAGCATATCCTACGATACAATCAAATTTTAATTTTTTTCCTTGATTTCATCCCTCCTGAAAATATCACGGACGATAGAAAGACAAAGGGACTACAAAGAATAACGATTTAACTGACGTAACAGTGCGCCAACACTATAACCATGCAGGTCGATCTCTCTGACACCATTTCTCCAGCAGTTTAATGCCTGTGTACCAGCCAATCTTTAATTGTTGCTGCTTCTGTTTTGGGTGTTTTGGCTTTTGTAAGGTACAAGTTTGTTAAAATCATTTATTATATTTTTTCTGAAAATGATACATTGCTACACATGTACATAGGCAACAGAAAACAGTAATTAAAGCACTATAGCAGGCTACGTAATCAAAGAAATGCAGGGATTTTATAAATTTAGATTTCGAAGTCAAACTTAATTTCTATATTTTGATTTTTGTAGTTGATATTTTTAAGTTTTAGTGGTTTACTCTACCCCCATTACCCAGTAACAATACGTGGGACAAAATGGAGAAGATTATTCCTGTTCTGACTATTCTGAGAGGGCAATTATCCGCAAAATGTCCAATTCTAATAAAGTCGAGTGTTAACGGAACCAGTCGTTACCGAACAACGGCTCCTCGACAAACTGGCATTACGAACTGAATTCAACTATTTTCAGTAAAGATAACATGGATATCGAACTAAAGCCAGTGAAAGTGCAGGTCCAGAAAATCTGCAAAGTCCTGGAACAAATTCTAAAAATGGGGTAAGCTTATTTGGCTGGTACCTTACGACGACCTAGCCCAGTATAATGCACTAGTATGCTCAGGACTAGCTTTAACTCTTAACCCGCTTTTATAGACGCGCCTTCTCCCTACTGTTGAATACTGTCCCGTTAGCTTCTTTGCAAAATGAAAAATTTGTCACAAATCATTCTAAAAATTGAGTAATAAAAAAAACAGTAATGAAAGTATGCAGCTTTAGAATGTTAACAAAATATACAAAATGATGTCTGCATTATTTAATTTATCATTTATTTAAATATTTAATTTGGAATGTATGGAGTTGTTGGGGTTTCTTTCATTAAAACTTACATCTTTCCTCAATAATGTCGCTGCCCAAACTTTTCATGGGAAGCTACTGCATCTGGATCGGCAGTTTATTATCTTCCCTTGTTACTTCCCTTGAACTCTTGCGCTAAAATCAAGTAATAGTGAAAGGCAAGCACAGCTAGATGACTGGTTTGTTGAGTAGTTGATAATCGAAGTAACTGGATTCTAACAGATTTATATTATGAAACTGTGAAACCAGCAACGACTAATATGGACATGCACACCAAGTTTTGACATTCATTAGGATTAGAGAACTATAAGTTTACAATGTAAAATTACTTATTACATAAAAAATTTTAATTCTGTTTTTTTTCCCAAAAGATCTGTTTACAATGTATAAAGAACTACTTGTTTTTTTTTTCAGATCTATTTCATTAGGAAAGCTTCAACAGTAAAAACATTAGATGGAGAGAGGCATTTGGGGATGCTAGACAATATGGAGCAACAAAATTTCAGATCTCAAGTTTCCCAAACCTTTCATGTTAAAAGTGACCCTGATAATAACAGTGATCGTCCTGCAGAAGAGGAAAGTATTCACAGTGGTAGGGGAGGAAAAACAATTAAAAAATATAAAAATGAAAAAAATAAACAATGCATACATGTAGTAATTCCAAAGGCATCTTCCCGACAAGCAAGTTCTAAGAAACAATATCAGTGTTCAATTTGTAATGCAATGTTTAATCAGTCTTGGAACTGTGTGTCACACATGCAGTCACACACTCGCATCAAGCCTACACTATCTTGTGAAATCTGTGGTAAAAAATGTAGCAAACAGAGTGAGCTGGCTATACACACACGTATCCATACTGGTGAAAAACCCTTTGAGTGCCCAAAGTGCAAACGACGGTTCGTCCGACTGGGCCACCTGAAGGAGCACATGCGGTGCCACACTGGTGAAAAGCCATACATGTGCAGCAAATGTGGCATGACATTCAGCTGCAGTAGCAACATGAAGCGTCATCTGAAAATACATGAACATAATAAGCAGTTTTCTGCCAAAAAACGAGCCCACAGGCAAACTGCAGATCCTAGTAGTCTTTGCACTATGATCCCATGTACACTTTATCCTATACTAGCACCAGAATCCAACCACAATGAAAACCATGATGATCACATGATCGCAAATGAAATAAGCCAAAAACAAGAAGCAGTTTTGTGTGATGCTGATATAGTAGTAAACGTTGATGATCACACTCAGAGACCGCTGAAAACTGCAAATGGTGACTGCATTCAAATTGTCTTGAACAAAGATGGGGCGCCTACAAGGGCAGTAAGCACTGGAGTCAAAGCTGGAATACCCCTTCAATGTAACAGTGCACAAAGGCTAAAAGCTACATCTCCTGAAAGTATTTCTGAGGCACAAGCTTCACCTTCTAGCACCAGTGCTCAAAATAGCAGTGAAGTAGCACATGTCCATGTTGTGACCATTGAAGGCCAAGGTGCAAATGAAAGTGGAGCTGCCATTACAGTAGTGGCAGATGGTCAGGATGCCAGCTGTCCACAGATACAGAATGATGGATCAAATCTCCTTGTTCTAGACTGGTCATTTTTATTGGAAGTAAGTGAAAAGTATTCAATATTTTTCAACATCTTTCAAAACAGAACACTGAAAATCCTGTATGTAAAAGATGCTGACACTTTACAGATGGCCACTGGATTTTGAGCATGTAGATTATTCATAAAAAAAACAATTGGCCTAACTGTAAATTCTGAAGAAGGGTTTAGAAAAAGTGAGGTAGCAGCTTTCTGCTTTTGCATATCAATTTATAGATTTTGTTTTTAAGAAGGTCCTGTCCTTTTTATGTCTCTTATTAACTAACAATAATTTATGAACTTAGGAAAGTTTAAGCAACACTTTTTGTAGGTCTACCAGCTTATTCAATATGTGGATTATCAATATAATGATTGTAGACCCAGCTTTTTTATTTTGTTTTTCTTTAGGAGTTCAACTCCAACTCTCAGTTGGCACAGGCCAGTCTGGTAGCACAGGGTCTCGCAACAGCTAGTGCTTCCACATCTGGAGTGTCCCCTGTACATCACACACTGTCAGCTGTTACCCTGCCATTGTCAGTCAATGACTTGCATCAGAGTGACATCCTGAAACCAATCACTATTACTATTCCTCATATGCAAGTGTCAGACTACAGCCTGCAACAACAGGCATGTTGTGTCATTGTCTTCTAGTCTGTGTATCTGAACAGGATGACAGTAAACAGAAAGAAAATATATATATACATATAAATAAATCATGAGCACATTTCCTCTTGTTCAACATCTCATAAAAAAAGATGTTCTAAAATGCAGTTCAGTTTTTTCCCAGGTATATTCCCTTCTTATGACTAAATAGCTGGATAATTTTTATTTATGTTAGCTGTCTAGGATTAATGTCTAACACCATTGTACCTAAAGGACTTTTTCCATAATTCAACAGTTGAAAACTTCATCATATATGTGACTGTGCTTGAGGTTTGTGTCAGTTGACTGGTGGATTAACAGATTAAATTCATTTTCATTTTGTTTTCTTGATGGCATAAACAGAAAGGAAAGTAGCATGGTGTATTGTCACTTCTTGTCTGTGATCCCACATTATCTGGACTTTCCACAGCCATTGACTCCTAATAGTTATCTAATTGTCTACAGAACTTATTTCTTTACATAAAATCTTTTTTGGAATATCTGTCTTTATTTTCAATTATAAATTACAATTATTTTCAAACTAGAGTGGCATAATTTGGTGTTTGAATAGACATGGCCATAAAGGACTTTAGACATGACATTTGGCTTTCAGTCTGCCATTTGTGATCTTATTATCAGGAGAACAATCCAGGTGCAGGTGTAGATGAAGTTGCTGCTGCAAGTGCAGCCATTGAGACAACCAGCATGCCACCTTTGCCAGCCGTATCAGCAGTATCATCAGTGCTATCTGCTTCACAACAACCATGCCTTGCAGCACAAATGCTGTTTTTTCCTGAATCAAAACAGCAGGAGGTGCAAGAAATATCAGGATCAGATACATTTTCAGCCCTTGCAAAATACATCGTCACTGGCTCAGGGCCACATCATAAAATGATCACGGTGCCAGTACAGCAAGCGACAGTGTCTGCACAGCAGGTGACAACACCTTTACAACAGACATCAGTGCCTGTACAGCAAGCAACACAAAAAGACAAACCGTGGCAGTGTGATGTGTGCCAGTTGACTTTCTCACGTCACTGGTACATGACTGTACATCGTAATGCCCATTTTCGACAGAAGTCTTTCAGCTGCAATGTGTGTGGTGCAACATTTCCCAGAGTGGGAAATCTGAATCGCCATATGCGTGTGCACACTGGTGAGAGGCCATTTAAATGCGAGGTCTGTTTGTCAACATTCAGCACAAAATATCGACTTGGAGAACATCAGCGCCGTCATAAAGGAATCAAGCCATTCAGGTGCAGTCTTCCTGTTTCTGCATAGTGTTCATTCCCTGTGATTAGCTCTGTGCCATGCGCATGTGGGTATTTCCTTGTAAACTGATGCATAATTGTTTGTTTGTTTCCATCTATATTTATAGGCAAGCTTGTGTGTGTGTGTAGAGAGATAGAGAGAGAGAATGAGGTTTAATATGGCTGTAATATGTTTTTGGAGTTCTGGAGCAGAAAGAGAAAGATATACTAGCATTAATATATATTCTTCTAATTATTAACAGTAATTATTGTACATGGAGTATGTGATCTTGTTTCCTGAGCGTAGATTTTGTTACATTTCCAATCCTGCCTGCCATGTGTCCTACCTGCATTGTCCACAGATGTGAAACTTGCAATGGTAGCTTCACAGACAGTTCTAGTTTGCGACGCCATCAGCACACACACAAGGGGGACAACCTGCTGCATGCCTGCAAAGTTTGTGGTGCAGGCTTTAACACCTCTCATAGTCTCTCCTTTCACATGCATGTGCACAACAGAGATAAAGAGGAAGGTGCCAGCAGCTTTGAGAAGGGCATCACTCTAGATGAAGAGGAGGCAACTGCTCGTGACATGCTCATCATACCAATTGAGGAGGTAGGATAAGCTATAGACTTTGGTGGTGGTGTTGGTGGTGGTGGTGGTGGTGGTGGTGGTGGTGGTGGCATTGGTTTGCATGTATTCAGTGTGTCCCCTTTTTCTTGCCAATCCATACTTGCTGTGTATCTGAGTGTGTACATGCATGCATACATGCACATATGCTGGAAACAGTGACCAATCACAGCTATTCTGTTAGCCATGGTGAGAGAAAACGAATCATGGAACTGTAGTGCCTCAGGTAAGACTCAGCCAACAACAGCGCTATACCAGAGATGCCAATATCATGTCAGAAGCCTATGAGGAGCCATAACAGGATCACTACCACCAAGAACAGACATGGCATTACTTATTACTTCAAACTTGTTACTTATACAATCCTGCTTCGTCAAAGTGAAAAGGTCAATGATTTACCTTAGTAATTATTTTTGCCAGGACATGCCATTATCAGAATTATTTATTTCTTTTTTTTTTTTCAGGCCAAGCCAGAAACTCCTTGTGTACTTAAAAAGACATCAAAAGAAGGAAGCGTGTCTTTTATCTGCAGTGTATGCTTCAAAAACTTCAGATTTTCAGCAGCTTGCAGACAGCACATCATGTGCCACACGGGCAGCCGTCCATTTGCCTGCAAGGAGTGTGGCGCCAAATTCTCACGGAAAGCCGATACCAAACGCCACATGAAAATCCACTTGAGAGCTAACCCACACAGATGCAAAGAGTGTGGAAACACCTTTATGAGCAAGTCTAAACTAGTTCTTCATGCGGAAAGTCACATAGACCTAAGTGAACGCATACATCAATGTGGACAGTGCATGGAGACATTTTCTTGTAAAACCGTTTTGCACATTCATCAGCAGTCCCACCTTAGAGGCAGTCACAGGAAGACAGTTCACAACACAAGTCCTCAGGATGAGATCCAAGAGAAAGGAGTTGATAAGGATTGTGATCCAAGCCACTGTCAGACCTTTGAAGAAGAAGTTGACAAGGATTGTGATGCAAGCCACTGTAAAGTCTCTGAGGAAGGAGTTGATAAGGATTGTGATGAAAGCCACTGTAAGACCCTTGAGGATCATTTAGATGCTGAGACTCTTTATGGTAAAGCAACAACACAAGCCAAGAGAAACGGGTTTAAAAATGATCTCACAGAAATTCATAATGAAAATAAAGCAGAAGACCAGCTGGTTTCTTCAGAAACTTTTAATCTCGGTAGAAAAGAAACGTCCAGTGGTGCCAGTCTTGTAAGTAAATCCATTAGAACTCCACGCAGAGAGGCTGCCAGAAGGCAACAAGTGCTTATGTCATCAGTCATTGCTGAGCTCAAAAGAAATCTTTCCTCAGACAATGAAATAACAAAACGCCAAAGCCGAAAGCAAAAGGTACTTCCTAGCTCCTTGGGAAAAAAGTTGCCAAAGGCCTCAAAGCAATACAGGTGTGACCAATGTAAAGCAGAGTACACATCGAAACCACGGTTTTTAGTTCACCTTCGTGCCCACAGTGAAGAATATTCCCTCAAGTGCCCACAAAGCCTATCAACTGCCAGCCGCAAGGTTATTTTTTTTTTACTTTGTCTTTTTTAATGTCAGCACTATGCAATTATCTCCAAGGCTGAGGTCATGTAGATGTGTTGCTGTTGTTAGAAACATTAATGTCCTCAGTGACTATCAGTTTTAATTGGCAATGTGTTCTCCTAGTCTTCTTAAAAATTCTGTAATCTTTACCGTTCATTATATGTGCCTGTTTGTGCCAGATGGATTACGCCATTGTGAAGAAAATTTAAAAGGGAAAATCTTCTCTGTTAGCAGTAGTGGGAACTATATATTCTCCAACTTTTTTGTCTTTTACAAAGTATGAAGATCCGATCAGGTGTTAGGTAATGTCACCATGAATTTTCCTAATAACCTTCACTGAAAGTGTCATAATTATGGAAATGACTATAGTGGACTAGGAAGGACTTTCAGCACTTCATTGTCTGTTGGAGTTTAAGTAAAAAATCTCAAGTGCCTGTATGTGCGCGCATGAACACGCGCGCACACATACACACTCTCTCTTCCTCCTCCCATTCATTTGTTTATCTTGTTATTTGAAAGTCCAGTAGAGTTTTTCTTAGCGTTTTCTTAGACAGTAAACTTATTTAGTCTTAGAACATAAAGCCCAACTACTAATTATTAGGTAATAATTGATAATTGATTTATCTTGTGTGTCATTTAAGAGAGTAAACACCGGAGGAAAGAAGCGAGAATGTAGCTTGTGCGGTCTGCTTTTTGCCACTCGTAAAAACCTGCATGCTCACCGGCTGGTCCACCAAGCAAAAAGCATGAGCTTTCAACATCACCTCCAGCATCACAGCCGCAATATTGCAAGGTTGGCTTTATTTGATACCTGTAATGTTCTATAACAGGGGTGGGGAAGACTCGACACACAGGTCTGTCGAGAGGGGAATAGGTCCTGCATGGACGATCACGCTCGCGAGTTAGATCTTCCTATGTCCACCTTGGCCTCGATTTCAAGTTACCCTGAAGGATGATCGTAAGAGTGTCTTGCTGGGCCACACGGCCAAACCAGACCACCTTGTGTTGCTGGACTGTGGCGAGAAGGGGTCCCTGGTGTCCTACGAGATTGGTGACCGTGCTATGCATTGGTTTTTATGTTCTTTGTACGAGATCCGAAGCAGCCTCTTCAGGCATGTGTTCTCGGATTCCTTGATTCTCCTCTTTGTATCGCCAAGCAGAGTCCACCTCTCACATCCGTACATCAAGATTGGAATTAGGTGGGAGTTGTACAGGCTGATCTTGTGGTAAACCTTATGATGTTCCTGTGTCAGATCCTGTCCAGCCTGGCCATTGCCGCTATCGCAGAAACAAACATTATGTGTAGAACAAATAATTTTTCAAAATGAAATTAATACTCGCCTTTCGTCTGGCTGATTTGACGCGAAAAGACGTCTTAGCATATAAACAACCCTGACTTTCGACATCTAAAAACCTAATAAAAATAATCGTGACATCACCACGCGATGTAGTTCCGACTACGAATACTCTAGCGATTATGAGTGCGGGAATAAGCCGTTCTGTCAAAACAGGATCAGATGCTAAGCAACAAGAGGGGGCTTTATGAATTCAGTCAGACAATAATGACTAAATGATTTGTTTGTATGGCAACCGAAAAAGAAAGATGTTGGTTGATGTCAATATTAATATGACGGAGGCCATTGTACTTTATGTTTGCCTCTTTTTTTAACGATGAATCAAAAAATGTCATCCACAGCTACCTAGACACTTCGATAATTTCACCATCTCTTTCCCTTCCTGATCATTATTTATACCTTTCTAACGTTTACTTTTTCTGGTACTTGAGGATTGATACCCCTTCTGTTATTCGTGGCTTTCATTCACCTAACACATTTCAATGTTTACCTTTACAGGTATAAATGTTCCAAATGTGATGCCTGCTTCAAGTCCCAGATGAATCTTACCCAACATCTCCGCAGTCACAACTCAGACATCCAAAACTTGCAGAAAACAAGGACCAGTTCCTTGCCATCGTCAAGCAGCAAACTGCAGTTGTCCAACCAACCAAAGCATTGTGAGAAGCGCCTGGTGGAGATGCAGCGACGGCTAGAGCTGGGAGAGATCGCCTTTCGATGCCACGTGTGCAAGCTGGAGGTGAAGAGCAAGCAGGCTCTGACCGCGCACCTCAGCGTGCACCCTCTGTGTGCGCAATGTGGCATCGCCTTTCACCACGCCTGTGACCTCTCCACGCACATGAGAACACACACTGGCGAGAAACCGTACACGTGCCACACGTGTAGTTTATCATTCGCCAAGAACAGTCAGCTGCGGCTACACCAGCGCAAGCACTCGGCAGAAGCTGCTCAGCTGTGACCGCTGGGGATGCTCTTTTCAAACCTTAGAGACCTTAAACAGTCTCTGGGTAACAGTAGCTGTTAATGAATTAGCATCTATGGATTCCGTATAGGAATCACTGTCAAGCAGAGAACATATTCGCACTTATAATTGAGAAGTTAATGATTTTATTTAAGGCAATAATAATTGGTTATGTACATACATGGCTTGGGAGAGGGGGGGGGTTATATAAGACCGTTTTGCATTACTAAAAAAATTACTCATATGCAGAAATAAAATGTGAAAGAAACCAAAGCTCCTTTTATTAAAAGTATGATATTGAAAGATGTCTGTCTTATTGCCCATAAAAAATACTTTAAAGAAATGTTGGTTTCCTAGCATTTGAAACACCTTAGCACATAATATACACAAAATTGCGAATTTAAATATTTTTTTAAAAAAAACAAACATTTGAATAAATTTTACACTACGTGTCTATGTATTTTAAACACGAGCCTGGCCAGCGAGAACTGGCAAAGTGCGTCTTGTCTGACGCTGTATCGAGCTCACTAGACAACGGCGCGAAACCAACGGAAACAAAATAACAAATACGGATCATGTTCTTGCCGGTGACTTTTTCCAAAAAAGAATTTTTTTATTTATTTCATTTGATTTGATTTTTAGCGGACCGCGTTTTGCTCCATGAAGTTCTTAAACAAAACGACAACCACTGCAACGTCCACCGTTTGATTTCTCGTGCGGAAAGGGGCGTCCTTTTGTAATCGGCGGGAGTAGGTTCTCGCTAGTTCTTCAATACCTCCATAGTTCATGCGTTTGAGGCAGTGGTGCAGCACGCTGTAACCTTAAGGGCTTCGCACACGAGCGTCACAAGCAGAAGCACAGCGTCAAAAGTCGCCGGCGCTAGCATATATATATATGTGCTAATAGTGCAGTCTGTACTAGAAAAGAATTACCTAATATGATGTTAATTGCAATATCACGATCAAGATTACTTGGCTTCTTTATCAGTGATAATCAGAATTGTAGCAAAGAACACAGAAAATTTATGTATGACCAGTGGGGTGTTATTGCACATTTTTTCAGTATTTCCTGCAGGAGAGGTAACTAATAACTATGTCGCACTGTTTTATCTGTGCTTAAATTGTAGCGCTGTCATCAGTATTTTTAATTACGTTTACCGATCGGTTAAACAAATGTAGTTAATTTTTTTTAAACAGGGTGCAACTGCACTTTCATGGGTATGTGTGCATGCAGACACACACATGCATCGACTGGCTCAAAATAACTACAACGCACTTTTTTTTTTAAAAAGAAATTGATGAGTTATCCCGAACACAGTAGGATGAAAAGATTTTATCGTCTACATCAATCGCTGAAGGAATAAAATGAAGGTAAGTGTTTATTTCGCTCAGTCAAGCCACATCCATCTTCACTGTGTGTTGATGAGTTTAAACCGTTAAAGTTGAAATAGCTCAGTCGACAGTGATCTACTTTTTCTTCATTGTCAGCTCGACCCACCGACGGTCGGTGCCATTAATTTCTCATCCGAGGCTGTCTTAGTTACACCGGTGTCCTTGGATGGCTGACGCAGGCGATAAAACAACGATGGCTGGTCACGCGACAGTGTTCACAGGGATCGTGGCGGTGACAGGTACCTGGGGGCAGTCACGACTCCCATTGTCACAGTTATGGGCACTCACAACTCTCGGTAAAATTTCTCACAGAAGGTCACTGCATTCCAGCAGGTACATGTGAACTTGGATAGAATAAAGGTCTGTGTCTCTCCCTCCTCCCTCTCTTTTCCCCCTCAACGCTTATCGTCTGCTTATTTATTAGCCCAGTGACATCGCACCCACCGTCAAAGGTAGGATCAAATCGCCTCACAAAAAGATAAATAAATAAAGGATCCACGAAATAATCACAAAGATGTAAAACGAAGAACATGCGAGGACTCGCTGCGTCCGGCAGTAAAGGGCGATAACTAGATTTAACGTTGACGACTCCAGAAAACAAGGATTGGTGACATTCTGAGAATATTGAGAATATACTGAGAAATCAAGAGATTATTAAAGAATGTTGTCATATTAAACAGCAAAAAAAAAAAATATGATCTTCACTTTATCATTGCAACTCAATGGCGCTGCCGAAGTGAGTGAAGCAATCCAGTGTGGAATCAAGCCAATAGATCCAAACACTTCCCAGGTCTAAAGAACTTTATTTATATTGATATATTATGTATATACAAACACAATCCACACGCAAACGCAGCAGAAGCACATGGAAACGTGAAGGTCCAACAATTTTATTCACATCAAACATGACCACAACGAAAACCAAAATCACATCTCAGCCTGTTGTGCAAAGAGACGTAACTCTCATGTACGATTTTATAATCAATTCATCATCATCTTCATCTTCATCATCATCATTATTTTTATAATAAAACGAAAATCGTAACAATTGATTTAGCTAACACAGAATCACATTCACTGGTTACTCAAGCGAGGCGGGATACAAGCAAGAAACGACTTTAAGAGAAAATAAACAACGGTTAATAAATGAACTACAGTGGTACCTCGACATACGAGTGCCCTGACATACGAGTGTTTTGAGATACGAGCCGCCGAGCGAGCGATATTTTGCTTCGAGATAAGAGCAAGATTTGAGATACGAGGAATCGCACACTACACCGCTGCACACGACCCCAACATGCGGGGCGGATGTTGGGGTCGTGTGCAGCGTCTAACAGTTTCTCCCACTTCAGACTAGACCTCAGTATGTGCTTGTTTCCCTCGTTTTCGAAGCATTTTTGATAAGTTGGGTTCGCGTTTTTTTGCTTTTTGTACATTTACAAAACATTATCACATTTATTTTTATAACCATGGGTCCGAAGAAGAAGATGATGTCTATTGAATTAAAGCGCGAAATCGTAGAAAATAACGAGCAAGGTGTGCGAGTAATTGACTTGGCGAGGATGTACGGGCGTAGCACATCAATGATAAGTTCTGAGCTTAAACAGGAGTTGATAAAGGGTACAACGCCAGCTAGGGGCGTTACAATAATTTCTAAGCTCCGGACTTCTCTCCAGGAAAAGATGGAGAAACTATTGACTGTGTGGGTGACAGAGAAGCAGCTTCAAGGAGGAACTTAACACAAAGCATCATGTGTGAGAAGGCACGAGCGATTTACGGTGATTTGCTGAAGCAGATCCACACACTTCCACAAACGAAGAATTTAATATGTTTTTATAGAATATGCATTTGTTATTCATAAATAAACGTTTCTTCTTGTAAATACACTTTTTCTTATTCAAAAACAACTGAGGTGGTGTTTTGGGAGCTGGAACGGATTAATGGCATTTCAATGAATTTCAATGGGGAAAATTGCTTTGAGATACGAGCAATTTGACATACGAGCAAGGTTACGGAACAAATTAAACTCGTATGTCGAGGTACCACTGTATTTAAAAAAAAGAACAGCAATACAGTCGGTCCGCAGTATTCTTGGGGAGTTGGTGGTGTAGGACCTCCGCGAATGTAGACAATATTTAAATAATTTAGGTCCTCCCCACTTTATACTGTTAACTACATTTAACACATAAAAAGTAAAATTAAACACTGCGTATGGGGAAAATATATTAATAATACCTATATTTATGTATTTATGACTTTCTAAACATTTTTCAAGTTTACATTTTCTTTCTAGTCTGTGCTCATCCTCTGTAAGTTTGGTTGGAGGCGGCCCAACTCCGAATTCCAGTTAGTTCATGATCAAAACCGCAAAATCGAAACCTATAAATGCTAGGGAAAGACTGACGAGGTAAACTCATAAAGACCTTAAGTATAGTAAAATAACATTTTGGGGGGGGGATATTTCGACAAGATCCTTCCCTATTTAAAAAAGTAAACATATATAAAAATATTACTAATAGAAATGTCAAATAGAACATTAGGAGCAACCAGCGATATTTTGACATTAGGGCATTAGTGCCATTAGTGCCAATCTATCATTTCTTTTCTCAAGGCATCCTTTTTCTCCACAGCCTGTCTCTGCATCTTGTTTTCATGGACCTAGGAATGCTTTATTTGCGAGGATAATTGTCAGTGAGAAGTATAGATTAGCTGTGTTTTAATTGCCGACCTCCCAACACTTTTAAGACCGCGTTTTGTCCCCAGGGACCAAGAGAACACTAACACAAACTCCGCTACAAAAATCGCAATGCAAATAGAAACGGAATATTTTGTCCTCCTGGCCCGTCGATGATTATAAGGCGACGACAACAGCTCGGGTTGCCTCGGGCCTCGATAAAGGCAAGTAGTCGATGGCTTCCTGTCCATGATCCTGGAAGTTTGGGTGAATTATTTTTAATAAAAAAAAAAAAGGTCGACTGTTAAATGTCTACAAGAGTCCAGATGATGAAAATATCCTCAATACAAGAAAGTTATAAAAGTACGGCACATGATATGAACAGTTCCGGTAAAAAAAATTTTTTTAAACCCGCGTTTTAGAATGTTGGTATATTTAAACATAAATTTACTCATGATCTGATTATAGGAACATTCGCAATCTGAAGTGAATGAAGCTTCCTGTTCGTTGCAGCTAACTCTTAAAATTGCAAACATGGGAGAAAGATCTTTTCCGAGGGTCAAACAATTTGAAATTCTTACAATAAAGTAGAAAAACTATATATATTATCTCTGTGACAAATGGGCAGGAGTGTACCCACCTATGAGCTGCTTTAAGTGCCAAATCTTCCAAAAGTTTGCTTGGCGAGGACCGGCCTTCTCAGCCATCAGCAATTACACAACAGCTGAATTCTTACATTCCAGAAATCGTTTCATAGCCAACTACTGCTATTAAATGTAATGAAACTGTTTTCCTTTTCCTTGGAGTGTTGGAAGCCGAAGAAAATTTGCAGATTTTTTTTTCTTTTTTTTTTTTTTTTTTTCTTTTTTTTTTTTTGCAGCAAAGACGGTACTGGAAAAGCAAAACAAATTCACGTCTATTTCTATACCCTTTGGCACAATACACATCTATAGCATTAACCTCTCTCATCTCGACCACAGCTGTCGGGCTAAAGAATCACATAAATAATTTAGTGACAGTCAGTTCTGTGGGATGAGATGGGTAACTTGAATAAATTAGAGAGAAAAAAAAACTCGAATGGTATATCGCAAAGGTGGACACACGGCGAAACCTGAAGGATGATCTTGATATAGGTGTAGATATTGGAGCAGTCAATAGCTACAACTATTTGTGATTCACTAACTACTAAGTTATCGTTTAGCGCTGCACTGGAAGAATTCCCCGGTAAAGCCAATGACAGGAAAGTCGACATCGTGACAGCTATGTAGACATTGGAAACCATGGAGACTTCTGGGCTTTGTCCAGACTTTTTGAAACCCCTATAACGTCTTTCTTAAGATGGTTGAAACTGTACACCTCTGTAATGTAAATCACAAGAATCTAATACTGTTTATTATGAATCTAATATTCTAATATTATGATATATAACAAACGGGGAAAGCTCCCAATGTACATTGATACATATATCGCAAACAGTGCGCTACTGGCTTACACTACAAACCGTCTCCTCTTATCGACTTCCTACAACCCTTACTGTGATATTCTTTGCAATACACAGGAAAAACATAAACCTAACTAAAGTACCCGATAAACCAGTTGTTGTTCACCGGAAACCAGCCGCACATTCTTAAAGTTTGCATCAGAATAATGTTGTTGAACCCATTTACTCAGGAAGCTTTTTATTTATGACCAACACTTCGATTTCGTCAAAGCCCGACCTTCCTCTTGTAGGAGGGTCGTAACAGTGCAATGTACAAGCCTACAATGTTCCTTGTTATGTCTTCTCCATGGAAATCATGTTTATTATATTATATTGTTAAATAATGTATGTGAAAATAACATTCTGAACATCATTCCAGTCTGTTCCTATTAATTTAATTCGTTGATTTTCTTAAGTTTTGTTTTTGTTTTGTTTTGGTTTTTTTTTTTTTTTTTTTTTTTTTTTGTTTGTTTTGTTTTTTTTTGTTTTTTTGTTTGTTTGTTTTTTTTTTTTTTTGTTCCTCGCAGAATTTCAGCAAAGCACCAAAATCCACTTTGTTTTCCTCAATATTCGCATCCATCAAGAAGAGCTAAACCCAATGCTGTATTGAAAATTGTTTCATGCCAGGTGTGTATGTGTGTGTGCGCGCGCTCAACGACGAGAAACAATTACTTGAGCGTTAGAACCATTGTCTTTGGTCATTTTGTACGTCACCACGTCTGAGAACAGGAACTATTTGTTTTCGTTTCTATGCACGTGCGTCGAAAACCCGATGTGAAGTACGCTTGACGAGAGGCGAGAATTCCGCTGAGTGGTTGATTATTGAATTTCACTCGTGTGTTCAGTGGGTAGGTGTCTTCTGTGCCGATGCCATGCTTCCAGCATTGTTACCCTCCTCCCTCCTCCTGTCGCCACAGTCGGTCGCCGCGTCCTCCTCCCACCAGCGGCCCAACGTCTGCACGCGCGCTCCTCTCTAGGACGTCACCAAGGCTGTCATTAGCTCCAGCCACCGAGCATCGGACACAATATGGAACTACGTGTCTGTATTCTTCCATTCTATATCATCATACTCCTTTTGTAAGTAGATTTTCAGACATGATTTAACAGTAACATTAGTATTATCTGAAGATGGTTGTATGTGTGCTATGTCATTTATATATGGGGATATATATATATGGAGGTAAGTGGCTGGTTTGTTGGAGATGATACAGAGAGAGAGAGAGAGTTTGTACGTCTGCATGGAATAGGTGTTATTCATCAAAGTGTTTCTATAGTTTTTCCTATTGCAAAGAAAGAGGAAAGCTCTGAGACCTTAGCAGTTTCTAAATTCCTGCTTTTGCTTAAAGTCCTTTTCTGTTTATTTAAATGTAATTATTTATTTTTATGTAAAGTACAGAGCTTCTATATCAATTACATATGTAATACTGCAATGAATTAGTTTTCTACTCCACTTGATTCTTCCATCTTTCCTTTCCTCTTTTGTCATCTTTCTCATATATTTTCCTTATTTTCTGTACTGTATCCTCCTTTTAATCATTTTTTGTTCATATTTCCCTTGTTTCTCTGTATTGTATTATACTCGTGAAATCAGAAGTAGAAAAACAAATTGTCTGTTTCATGACCTACCCCAGGGAGAGAGAGAGAGAGAACTTTAAAGACCTACCCGATTGGAGAAACATATCAGACTCTTTCATATGATTTATTAATGTCTCAAACATGAAATCCCAAAGAGAATCAGGAATCTCTAGAAATTAAATAAAAACGGTTTCCTCGCTTTTTACAATCTCCAATTGGACCCAAGGCAGTTTGTGACGTCAGTACCAGTGAAATCGTGGCTGACCAATACTCCTGTTTACTTATGTTCTTACACCCTTAAGTTAATGTACAATCTTACACAATCAGTTTTTCAATCTGTGACTACTGCAAATGTTCCCCCTAATTTTATTTGCTTTGAGAAGAAAAAAAAGATGTCAAGAAGGGTGGAAAGAAAAGAGACAAATGGCGGAACATGTCGGTCCAGGTATCGACTGTCACAACTCAGTCGACCTCAGGGCACACGTTAGCCGAAATAAGCTTCTGGCATCTTGTGTGTAGCGTCACTGCACGTCACAAAAGATGGCGTGAGGTTAAAACCTACTTGTGTGGAGGCTTTGTGTGGTCAGAAAGTTCCCCCAGCAAACCGCTGAATGTCTCGGGCGAAAGGAAACGTTTAAGCGTGTCGGTCAGCGCGCAATCGATGTAATCACTTCACACCCAGGTCCTAACGGTTCGCTGAGCGAGCAAGTGTAGAAAAAATAATTGTCCAGGTAGTTCAGTCGTGGAAACAATAAATCTCCCGGCTGCCGAAGGTATTTTAGGTTTGCAATAACAACAAAAAAAATCTGCGCCGGTGTCATGTGCTCAGCATTCCCCCTGCCTCCTAAATCCGCATTATGATCCGCATGCGTCCTGTTTGAAATATAATTTCATCAACTGCTGTTTCTTGGGGAGAGACACCCTTGTCAAAGTCTAGCTCTACATGCTCTGTCCTTGTTGGACATTTGAGAATGCAGTTTATCTGAATACAACGCTTGATTTTAATATGAACAATGTGGGTTCAGGGTTGGATCCAAGTGTCAGGAGGGTTTTTTGCACACGACACTATCCTAGATTTAAATATGACGCATGCGCATTACAGAGGTGGATCTTTGAGGCAGGGGGATTTCAGAGCACATGACACCGGCAGTGTAGCGCGATCTGATCCGGTATTTTATTATTCGAGCCTTCGTAACTAAACATTTTGTGGAGTTTTGCTCGAATGACCGTAAGTGTCAGCATCGGCAACTCCAGCTCACTCAAGTTCAACCATGAGTGTCGGATGAAGAGCGGTGAAATAAAGAAAACGTTATAGTAACAGAATGTTTCCAAAAAAAAACCACACACACACTTCTCTAAATGGCATTGATGTTATCATGAATGTTAATAGGTGGATTGCCGTCTGTCTGCCAAGACCAACGCTTAGCCTCTTGCGAAGTTCTCCGCTGTTAGTCTCGGCGAGCCTAAACAAAGAACGTGACTAAACCGGAAGTTTTGTAGTCTCATGCCTCGTTTTAGTAGTTAACTGGAAAAAAATCGTCCGCCAGCAGTCCAGTAATACAATTTGTGATGTTATGAATGTGCACAAATGATTAAGTTCTTTAATTTTTAATTAGGTCATGATATTAAGAAATGATTTAATTCAGTTTTTTTCCTTATTGTGATTATAAATTAAGCATGTCGTGTATGTGTGTATATGTGTAGTAGCTTTATTCGTTTCTAAGATTTTCTATAAAACTCATATTTTGTGTGCGCATACTCGCATACGCCTCCCTTCCTTTAAGACCACTTGTAAGAAACCTCACGAACCTACTCATGTATATAGACTCCATCTGTCTGTCTCTGTAGTTTTCTTTAATATCTTCCTCTCTTCCTGCCCCCCCTCTCTCTGTTTCTCCCCAGTGATGTTTGACCATGTAAACAAACACTGTTAGAAGATCAGTTCATGTCGTGTAACTAATGTTGACCGTTGACCGCAAGACGAGTAAAGTACACACTGCAGGGCCTTCTAGCAGACCTTTAAAGATCTTTGAGGGATCGATGTGGTGTGATCAGTATTTCTCTCGTCAAAGGGAAGTCGACAATAGTTCCGCCATGTTGTTTTTTTTCAAATCGCGCAGACGGGAGGGTTGGGGAGGGAGAGGTCCCCCAACAAGTGAAGGAACACAAGCGAACACGTCCCTCGAGAAAGGTGGGCCCCGGGCCCTGACATGCTCCAACAATTGTTTTGTTTTTGTTTGTTTGATTTTTTGTTTTTTGATGACCAAGAAACAAACTGACGGCGAGCTTCATGCGTTGTTGAAAGTCAATAGATCGTTTGCTGCTTCCCCGGCATCTTTTTTTTTTTTTTTTGTTCCTCCTCCGGAGTCAAAAGCGTTGATTTGTATTGAAGGCGACACGCGAAAGACAAACGAGCTATTTATGAATCATTCGTTAACCCCACAGTGATGTCAAGCGGAACAAATAGACTTTTTTCCTTCACTTGTTACTACTGTTAGGTTAAAAAATAACGTGTCAATGGATGCAAAGGTGTTGACAGCTCACAGCAGGAGGGAAATGTGATCATGAAGACAGGTGAGCAGCGCTCACTCGGTGAAGACGTCCATGTTTTTGTTTACCGTTTATGCCGCTACCATGGATACGAAAATGGAAATTGTAAGAAGACAGTTACTTAATCTCACAAAATATTTGATATTGTAAGTGTGTGTAGGATTCACAAAACAATAATAGTAACGGCCTTGACAGGCAGTTTACAAGAGAGTGGAGGTGGGAAAATAAAATAGAAAATATATTATAGAAAATAAACCCTGGCAAGTACTTGACGAGGCCATCGATAAAGCCGCTCGACTTGATGTGAACAACGCACTGCTATGAAGATGCTGTCGTGTCTCTGTCTCTGGCCAAGTCTTTTGGCACCTCGAGACTTTTGCAGTCCAAGACTTAAGTACAATTTTTAATTGGTACTAGCAGACCGTGTTCTCCATTAAAATTACCTACATGATAATAATGAGCCTCGATTTTTGTAATCTACGCGTTTATCAGAACTGTAAATCTACATCCTCGAGGGCATGTAAATCATTTGTCATCTACGTCATGAACTCATTTACATTATTCATCGAAGAAAATTTCGATCACAAGACCAGGAGATGGTCATAAGTCTTCCGGAAATGTTGACACAAGGTGCGTGGTGTTTGTTCGGCTGGTAAAGGCATGCTGATCAGTAGATGAGATTTTCGATAAGTGAATCAGGTGGGAAACGAAGGAACTGGCCAGGTAAACCGGAATGTACGAGATAAAGCTGTTCCTAAAGATCACCACAGAAAACCTGTCCGGAGGAGCGCAAAATGCTGATCATATCACTTTGCTTGTGGGTTTAAGGGTCATCCAAGACAAACATGTTTTCACTGGAGATAAGCCATGAAGCGATGGTATCGTTATCTCATTATTACTACGAACATCAAAAGCATTTCGAAACAGGCTCAGACCAGGGAGGTCGAATTATCTACACGTCCTTGTCATGCGTTCAGTCCACAGATGTGACTAAGGAGGGTTTGCTAAGGTTTTAAGTACTGAATGTGGGTAAAAATCCACTTATACTTCTGCTGCATAAGTTTGACCCCTGTGACCCCAGTGATTCCTAATGTACAATTAGAATATGCATCACCTCTGAGAAGAAGACAAATAAAGGTTAGCGGAGAGCACAAGACCATAGGATGCCAGGCGTTCTTGTCCTGCGCTTAAAAAGACAGACATCGATGTTTTCAGCGTTTCTTCCAAATGTTGCTAATCGGTTGCTAATCGAGCTAAAAGCCAGGGGACAAAACAAGAACCAACAAAAACTGTGTAGAATCAACAGCCCGGAGCTCCTCCTGCCGACTGGTAGCAGCCTCAGTCCACCGACTGTCTTTGTTGCAACAATGGATGTTTCAACTGAAGGGAAACAAAAGTCTATCCCTATCTGTGCCCTAGCGCACTCTGAATGACAGTCATTAAATTTTCATCCTTTCACAAAAGCCGAGATATAACAAACTGCAATGTTTTCATCCTTTGACATAAATGTAGAGATATTAAACCACTGATTCTTGATCCTTGGATTTAAATCAAGTAAAACAATAATTTCTGACATCATTCTAGATACAAGAAGTCCATAATACTTGCTCCTTTGACATAAGCCAAAAATTACTAAGACACTCATTATTCCTTCTTTAATAGAAACTGAGAAAATAAGTCAATAATTATTCTTTGTTTGACATGAAATGAGATAAACTGGGTCGAAGACATTAAAAATCTCAAAAGTGGAAGTCGCGGATTGTGAGTTGTCTGACAGCAGTTGTCCTCCTCTTCTCCCTTTCTCTGAAAGAAATATCTTGTCGTCTGGCGCAGGCTTTCGCACTCGTGCGTCTACATCACCTGTTGTTTCCTTCAGACCTAACTGAGGAACATATAGTGAACATCAGGTATCGACAATCTTCTTTCAGGCACCATGGGAACAGAACCTCGGTGACTCCTAGGCAAGCTCATCAGGGTCGAGAACAGCGTTCGAACTATTTAAGCTTTCCTGATGAAATGAACGAGACTGCCGCCTGGAATAAAGGAAGTTTGAGCACTTTCTTAGATAAAAACTGAGTTTTGTGCCCAAAGGGGAATAACAAGATGCAAAACAAAATCGTTTTTACAAAGTCTGCTTAAGAAAGGAGTCAGAGACGAGCTTTTTTTTAACAAAAATAATTCTGCAACAAATCAACATTCGCAGGAAGATGCGACACAAGGCGGTCGAGATTATAAGAGAATTCTACCTTCTCTTAAAAATACGAAGGGACAAAACTGTGCATTGCTTTACGTAGATTTAGAAAAAGCTTCATGCGCCTGTTTCTCTCTCTCTCTCTCTCTCTTTCCTTCTCTCTCACACATCGCCGGTCTAACGGTCTTAGCTTCACTCAAACGTGACGAGTGCCTGTCAGCTGACTTGTGTACCACAATGCAATTCTACGTGTGTGCTAAGGTGTTTTAAAAGTCTTGTGTGAAAATACTCTTTTCCAGATGAAGAGGCTATGCTCAGTACAACTTGCTATATCCTGGTATCTGATTCAACAGCCTTTTCATTGTGTACATACAATCCTAACAACAGGTCGAGAACTCAGAGTCTCATTGGCTATAATCTTAATGACGTAAGCTACCTATGCCAGTTGTGCTCCTTGTAATCAGTTTCTAGTGAAGACTTTGTGTTTGCAGCTGTCGCAGTTGAAAGCCAGTACGAGTATTCGTTTCTTCATCCACCGGAGACGTCACAATGTCAAGACCCCCAGCCAGTCCCCAACGCTTATCGCCACTTCAACCAGAACGGTGACGTCATATACTCGTGTTACTACGGGTATCAGATGACGTCAGGTAGTAGCCAGCTAGCCTGCAAGACCATCAGTACAACAACCAGACTCGTCCAAATCTGCACACGTTAGTTACAACTTCGATGAATGAATGGATGAAAACGTTTATCTAGTGAACGGTTTCTTACTTTGATGGATGAAGGGATTGTTTGATGAGCAAATGGATGGTTTGGGTACATTCTCCATGGACAGATGGATGAATATTTGTTTGAGTTCTAAATACCAGGCTACAGTAAACAGTTCTACCAAACTGCAATAAAGTTTTAAAAAATATCAACATTTTGAAAGCATTCGGTTCGTATTCCTGTCAACCTTTTGTTTTTCTAAGCCTTGAAGTCAACGTTTGGAGAGTTCAGGAAACAATACGATGTAATACGATATTCTTTAACGATTACACCTTCTGACACAGTTTCATACAGGGTGTAACACATAATACATAATGTATGATCGAGAGTTCTGAGAGTCACGTGTCTGTTTTGTGTTGACCCCAGTGGTGTGCGGCACGCCGGCGTCCTATGTGGACCAGACAGTCAACTACACCGACAACACCGGGGATAGTCTGGCAAGGTATGCGTGCAAGAGCGACTACTCGTCGTCGAACAATACGTTCGCCAGGTGTGATACGTTTGCCGGACGCTGGACCACCTCGCCGCTCCACTGTTACAGTACGTCACACGCCTGACCCCGTGCTGCGGGCAGGTATACAGTACGTCACTAGCAGCATGGCTAAAGACTAGCAGTCAGCTAGATTGCTTATATATTGTAAGCATTTTAGTCGACTGTTAGCCATCCTGTTAATGGCATACTGAGGCAGAACTCTGGTATTTTGGGAAATATCTTGTGTCGTCTATGTCCCTTGTCACGAACTCTATTAGTATTCATTAGATTTCTACGGAGATCACGTGATATAACCGTGTGTTGAAAACGTTTCATGGATACATGACGGTTGCTTGATCTAAGATCCTATATTTTTCATAGTGTTTTGAAAAAAAAACGGAAAGAAAACGTGATTTAAATAGCTCTTTATGCGAACCACGAAGTAGGAACCATGTTCTCAAAATATAAAACAGAACTGCACGACTTATCTTGTATTTTATTTATTGGGTTGTCGGAAAAGTCGTGACTCATTTCTGCAACAGAGAACGCTAGTTCACTTTTGAAAGTACTAGAGTCTTTGTATCTATGTTATTGCCATGTCATTTGACAGCTGACAGTTCTAGCTTCATTCAGAAAGAAAATTTGAGTGATTTGGCTTAGTTTGGGAGATTTTACAAGTTGAAGATGGTATACCAAACTGTGCATGTTTGCCACATTTTTAATATTTTACTTCTGTAAAGCAGAAAACACTTGTGAAAAGTTTACGATAGCAATGCTGTACTAGAAGGTCAGTGCCAACAATTGTTCATGATGTCCCGTGAGGTGACTGTGATCTCAAAGATGCTCCTCGGTCATGGAGACCCTCCGAGGTTGATTTCCTTTTTTAATAAAGATCGAACCAAACCCACGATACACGACACCAGAGATTTCAGAAACATTGAACATTTATTATTCAAGCGTTCACGACCACCTGAAGAATCAGGGATACGTAGGCAAGTTCGATGTCTCGGCTCCTCTTGAACTCAAAAATATTCATTTGATGCCGCGTATGAACATCTGCATTATTAAACGTGAGGAGCGCAATCCTTTTTTGAAGCGACTGAGAAGTGGATTGTTTATAATTTACAACAATTTGAATGGTAAACAGTCTTGGTCCCGACTTGAGGATTCGCCTCAAACGACATCGAAAGCAGATATTCGTCAGAGGAAGGTTATGCTCTCTGTCCACTGAGATTTTGAAGGTGTGCTTTTTGAGCTTCTTCCAAATGATTGTTTAAATAATTTCGAATATATACTGTCGGCCATTGGACAATTTGAACGAATCCATCATCCAAAAACCTCCAGAATTCGTTAATCATAAAGAAGTTGTGTTCCATCACAACAACGGGAGACCACACACGTTTGACCAGCCATTAAAAAATACTGGAGCTTGGATGTGATGTCTTGCCATCTTGCGCTGTCACAATTCCACTTGTTTTGCTCTCTTCAGAATTCCTTGTGTGGTGTAAGGTCCAGTTCAGACGAGGCTTTAAATCAACACCTTGTTCAGTAAAGACGGGTCTTTCGCAGAACAAAGAATTATCTGTAAAACTTCACAGAAATAGCAAACGGTTATCGAAAAAAAGGTCGATATATCCTTGAGTGATTGATCTTTGTTCTTTATATAAATAAACGACATTTGAAAACAGAAAAATACATCATGAATATCCGACAACCCAATATAACCTGGTTTGAAAAGATTATAGACCAGCTTAGGGACAAAAACTTTTCAAGGCGTCTTTGAGTCAATACACTAATTTAACCGAGCGAAACATTTCTTGTTATTATTATTAGAAGATCAAACGACCAAACCTACTCCAGAAGCATTTTACTCTTAACGACCAACAAAGTATGACCTGACTCGTCATCAACGATGCTACAACCGTTGCCATTTGAACGACGTGGGCAAAAGAAAGTGCTCGTTGTATCATCCTTTTTCAAATTCCGTTCCCTCCACTAGTTTTTGTGAACTTGGAGTGCTTTGTGTCTCTGCTTTGTGTACCTTGTGTGAAAGCCATTTGACAACAAGACAACAACGAGAGTAAAAGCTGAGTGTCGAGGGTACAGACACTGCAACGTTTTGTGTCCTTGTTGTGATGTACCGTAGCGCATCAGGATGGCAGTGAACTGTGTCATCACTGTGGCTCCCATGTCCTCTGAAGACCAGAAGAGATCAATGAATCGCTTACTTATTTATTACTTGGGAATTTCTGTGCTTTCATTTTGTACATATTTCATCTCAAGAACCTGTCATTGGAAATTCCTTTGTTTTCTCGGTAAAAGCCTCACATCATGTAGTATTCACCCCTTAGTCTTAGTGCTATCGTGATGGACACAAAACATCTGAAAGCAGCCACTTGCATGGAACATCTTACCAACTGACTTCACTGTTGACGTGCAGTTCTGTGTTTCCCATGGAGAATTCTAAACTGTTTGTGCAGACGTTAGCGTGAAGGCTGTGCTCGGAGGCAGACGACAGAGGACAGTCCCACAAAAATAAAATAGTTCGCTTCTTTCTGGCTTGTTCCATCTCGTCTCCTCTTTCCGATTACTGTTTTGTTCTTGTCACGAGAGTTGTCAATGATAGGTGTTTCTCATTACCTACAAAGCTTGACGAAACTAAACAGTCTTGGTCTGTTTCTAAAAGTTTGCATACGCAGGGAACGTGTAGGTGCGCACTAAACACACACATACGCGTACACACACGTGTACATACACGCACACTCACTCAAAAACAATAGAAACGGTAATTTGCAATTTTTTTTGAACAAAATCGAATATATCTGATAGTCACAGGCTTTTCATTTTAAAATATGCAAATACAGAAAAGATGGTGGAAGGATGCACCGACACGTAAAGGTTAAGTTTGCTTCTGTTCATGAACATTCTGCCATCATATGAAAAGTGCGATTGTTAGAAACAGAAAGTTCACAGAAAGTGAACCTAATGCTGCTTTTAATCCCCAGGTGCAACGGCATAGGTTGTCTTAAACTAATTACGATGATACTTACGCAGAGAAACTGAAGCTTTTAGCGAGTCCTTACCAAAGGCTGTGGATGAAGATGAGAGCACGTGTGAGCCTCTGACCCGTGACCCCGGAGATTGGACCATAGACGTGGACTTGCAGAATGCCAGTGCAGTGGACATTTACCGCATTGTGATGAACATACAGGATGTGTCGCCAGGAGGTTTGTAAACAGACAATATACGATGACAAGTCTTGGGTGGAAACTTCTTCGAGACATTTCAGTGTTTCTAATATTACATCACCTCCCTCTTCTCTCTGCCACACACACACAAATATATAAACATACATTTTCATACACATATGCAATGATACGACACATACACAAGTAGACATCGGCTACGTGGCTACGTGTATAGGCATGCATCAAGTACTACCCGTGTGTTTGGGACACGAACAGGGACACATCCATCACTAGTCTTTGTTAGACAAACTGTTTACGTCACAGTCAGCCGACAACGGAGCGAGTGCACGTGCATGTGCATGCCTCATTGTGTGTGTGTGCGTGTGTTTATAGATAAGTCTGTCCACTACTTGTAGCCTCCTTACCCACACAATGTCTCTCGCCAGGTTCTTCAGTACTCAACATCTCTGTATCGATGAGTGGACAAAATAAAGTTTTCAACAAAGAATAATCTGGGAAAAAACAACGTCCTCGACCTAACTTACGATCAACTCATTCTACCCTGGGGAACCAATGTCATCTTCTCCACAGACGCCAAGCGCCTCTCCTTGTGCCACGTGGAGATCTTTGGACGCCCCTTCTCAGGTTGGTAGTGTGTGTGGGTAGGTGGGGTGGTGACCGGTGCTTGTATTTTCATCGCCACATTAAAACAGAACGGCATAATGCAGCAACAGTGCATCCGGGAACAAGAAATCTGTTCTATAGATTAAGAAAATAAAGTTTTCTATTCAGGAGTAAACGTTCAGAAAGACTGTTTTAGGTCAATCGTTTGTTCTTGCAGTACTCAGCTACACAGTCACGTGATCGAAAGGCAGGAAGTGACGTCAGTCTTTGTCCACGCATGTTTTGATTGCAGGAACATGTCCTTCCCCTCCAGCAGAACCGAGGCTGAAGATAACATCGAACCTGACTGATTTCGGTGGCGTCTTTAAACTGGGATGACCGGGTGCACTACGAGTGTGAGGACCACTTGTACTACGCGGGGGGAGTCACGTGGTCTGAGTGCTCCATTGAGAGTGTGTGGTCAGCACCTCAACTGACGTGTTCAGGTACGAGGATCACATCGTCTGAACGGAGAGAGAGAAGATATGCTTCAAGAGTTTTTTTTTTTGAAGCAGTGTGATCGCTTGTAGAGGAAACAATGCTTACGTGGGACGTTATACTTTGTTGAACGGTCTTTCTTTTTCTCACAATCACATACATTCACTCTCTACCTCTCTCTCTTTCTCTCTCTCTTTCTCTCTCTCTTTCTCTCTCTCTCTCTCTCACACACACTCACGCACACACATTACTAAGCTGCATACATTGCTGTAACTAGCTTCCAATCCATAATCAGCTCTAGTGACGTCACCTAGGGACTTTATGATCACGTGCCGTTGAGAAGGCTCTAGACACGTTAAGTTGAACCATGAGGTATTCAAACATTCCAGTTGTTGTCAAACATCTTATCTTCAAACAGACGACACAAACTTCGCTGTTGGAGTCTGTGACGACGAGCGGAACAAGCGATGATAAGCCATATCTGCACGACGACAACTCTTCTACGTGTGTATCGCTGCAGTCAGGGACTAACACCTTTGTGGTGACACTGGATTATGATGTGGAAGTCCATTACGTCACTGTGACGACCTCAGGTACGCTGTAGTAAGTCAGTTTTAGCTCCAGTTTGTTTTTGTTTTTGGTTTGTGTTTGTTTGTTGTTGTTGTTTGTTTCGTTTGTTTTGTTTTGTTTGTTTGTTTGTTTGTTTTTTGCAATGCGAAAACCAAGTAAAGGAGCAATAAATATCAGACTTACCCAACACACTTCGTAAGTAAACGCTTGATTACCTTAATACGAAATCTCATGCTGGCTAAGTAAATAATAAGTTCAGGTGAGATGGCTACATGCCTGGCAGGGTTAGCCTCTCCCTCTTTTTTGGGAAGGCTGCCCCCCAAATTCTTTCCTTCCCTTTGTATGAGAGAAAGAGAGAGAGATGCTGATCCAGAGTGTGAGACTGATGTGAGATGATCTACTGATTCAAAGAGAGATCAGCTACTTCGAAGAACTGATGCCAAGGTTACAAGGTGAATGGTGGCGCTATATGGATGCCTGCGCACATAGCGGTAAAGAACGTGTTACGAGCGCAAAACCTGTGTGTCTTGAGTTCAGATCTCACATCCCGCACAATACTTCTTCTCTCCTGGTTGTGACAAACACTCTACCTTCACCTGTCCGTGCATGTGATCTTGGATGTGGGTGATTGCATGATTGTGAACACGTGCACGTGTCTTTTTTCCTTGTTCGTACAGGTGGCACAGTGACGAATGTAACAACTGTGACGTCACCGCAGGGCAGCGTCAAGACGTGCGTGCCCGTGTCTAGCTACCTGCCTCAAACGTTCGTCATGTCCTGCGCCCTGTATCTCGGGGTCTCCAACAGTGTACGTCAACGTCACTTCAATTCCGCAGCCAGTGCCACTGCCAGTGCTGCGGCGAATATTTGCGAAATCCGGGTTCTGGGTGCTAACTACACCAACAAAGGTGAGCTTTTGAATGCATTGAATGAACCGGAAGTTTTCTTTACGCGTGCGCGATCATTCACGAGACTAAACGTTTAAGTTGCCTTATACATACAGAGCGTGGCGATGATGATGATGATGGAGGGATGGATGCTATTTTCTGAGAACTCCTATAAATAGTAATTTGTAAAAAGGTTTTGCACTCGGATAGACTTTTAAGATTTGTTTCTTTCTATAAATTGTTTGCTAGGTATTTATTTATCTTTGCTTGTATCCTGCCGTCACTGTCGTCAGTGTTGGAGTGCATTCGAACCCCACGGCAATGACTACCGGGGTCGCCTGGGGTACACAGAGACTGGTTTGGTGTGCCTGCGCTGGGATGGAAATCCACCCTGAACTGCACCCCAGCATCTTTCCAGACAACTCGCTCCAGGAGGCACAGAACTACTGCAGGAATCCAGTCACGTACGCCGAAGTCAGACCATGGTGTTACATAAGTGCTACTGAGACAGGGTACTGCCCTGTCATTACCTGTGGTGAGTAGTGTGAGAGTTTCTGTGACAGTGATAAATAGAGAAGACGAACACTGTGTTAGTTATATCAGAGAATGTTTACATATTTCCTCGACGGACATTCGTTTCTGATGGCACAGATAAGTCCGTGTTTGTCATTTGGACGTGTTTTGGTAGTCTATTTACTTCATCCACTTTAAAGATATTTATTTTATTACAGTGTAAGATGCGGTGTGGTCTGAATGAAACATCCAAAATTATTATTTGTGTGTGTGAGAGAAATAAAAGAGAGAGAAACTGTCTCGGGTAATTTTATAGAGCGATTCACACCCTGAATCATCACTTATATAATGTCACGCCAATTGTTTGTCACGTGACTTTTTGGCTTCATTATTTACTTCACACATGTTTATGACATTTTTTGCCGGTTTCTCACGTTAATTTTCTTTCAGACAATTTCTTCAAGACACGAAACGACTCTGCCACCTACAAGGTACTCTTGCCAAGACAGTGAACAGCGCTCCCTGTGTTTCGTGGGCAACTACTGGTCTCCCATCCTTGGCACTCGCACAGCTTCTCGGATGGTTACGTCAGTGAAGCAGGCGCCAAATGTCGCAACCCCGGTGCGTCACAGACTGCAGCCTGGTGCTACGTCAACGCCACCACCGCTGCATACGAACATTGCGTGTTCCCGACCCACGTGAGTACCCGCTTGTGAACCTTCTGACTGCATGAACAAGTTTTCAGGAGGCAGATTCAGTTCTCGATGATGCAGAACATTTCTCGAAGACATTGCTGGACCAGGGTGAGTCAGTATGAGTCTTCTCGGATTGTTTCGTTGCCATGCTCAAGCTCTAGTCATACAGCGCATGAGAAGAGCACTGTCTACCTGCACACCTGTGTAAGCGCGCATGTATGTGTGTACTTTGTACCTACATGTGCATGTGATTATTTCTTCCAGTCGTGCTATATAAGTCTGATGTTGATGTTTTTGTTTTTTGTTTTTTTTTTTCCGGGGAATTTGTCTCTCGCTCCGCTTGGCTACGTCAACGTAAAAAAAACAACACCTGGACGCCCACGATACTGCGGCACGTGGACACTTGTCACGTGACCACGTGACGTGCTTGTGCTCAGCCACGGTCCTGACGGTGTACGAGGAGCCAGAGGCGCAGAAGATGACGTTGAGTGTGTGTCTGCCGAGCAACAGCACCAACTCTGTCTCGCTGATGGACGTGGCGGATCCCTTACGTCGGCCGTGCAGCACCCAGGGTACCACCAGGCCAGTCAGACTGTGTGTTCGTGACACGGAGATCGCCGCTGTCCGCATCTGGTGCGCAGGTACAGTCCATCGCCACCCAGGGTGCCAGTCACAAGTCGATGATATTCCTTAAAACAGTGTGATTGATGTCCGGTTGTCTGGCACATCCATTTCATGCAGTCTTTGTTTCAAAGATGAATCTGGTCTGATTGCCAGAAAATTTCTGCCCCGAGCCGGCGCCTGTCGCCAACGCATACCGCAACTATGACCAGACGGGGCTACCTGGGAGCAAAGTCATCTACACCTGTTACCTATGGCTACCGACTGACCTTCAGGCAATTTGCAGAGGACGTGCATGAAGTATGGACAGTACAACGGCACTTCACCCGTGTGCACGCGTGAGTAGGGAGGGGACAGCGGGAGGTGGGCAGCAGCAGAAAGGATAGAATTTTAGTGTAAGGGGAAGCTATCGCCAGTGAGCATTGAAAATCCCTTTGTTTTAAAGCCTTTTCAAATATTTAAAATATTCCCACAAAAGCTACTTATCGGAACACAGAGAAAATACTTTTATTTAAAAAATGAAGAAGATAGATTTTTTTGATAACTTTTTATTGCTTTTCAATGGTTAAATAGGACACTAAATAGGATTTCAGAAATGTTCTTTCGCTTAAGACGAAACTAAAATAATTTTTAATTAACATTAACAACGATGGATATGCTCCTTTTCTCTGCCTACAGTGGACTGTCGTCTGCTGCCCACATTAGACATACCTGTGGACAAAGTACTTCATTCTTTGTCAAATATTAGTGGGAAGTCTTTGGCTTCAATGATTCGTCCATTTTCTGTGACGCCACTTCCGGTCAGTGGGAGCTGAGGAATGGCAGTGAAGGTCAGGAACTTCCTTTACAAAAATAGAAGATAAGAAGAAGGATATACTAAATAACATTACTGTCTGAATCTGATCTCCTGAGACTTAAACATAATTTTGTTACTGAAGGAGAGATAATTGTTAGAAGACGAGCGAGTGACTCGAGCAAGATTTTAAAGAAAAATGTCTTTATGTAAATTAGCAAAGACTATGTTGAGACTGCTTTTCTGTCGTTATTTTCAGTTAACGTCAGCACGTGTTCCTCCCCGCCAGCCATCCCCCGCCTTATGATTGTAAACGAAACCATCGCCAACAGCTCCTACATGGTGGGCGACGTCGTCACCTACACCTGTGCTAAAGGTTTCTACGTGCAGGGCGGCCTCGCCAACTCGACCTGTGGGTTCGACTTTCAGTTTAGGATGAACTCCAGTCTCATCTGCAGCGGTACGTGTGCAGCAACCACCCGACTTTCCAACCCCATCTAACACGTCTTCATTCCTTGCATAAACACTGTGCATGGCAAAAGCAAAGATCTACTAATTCCTGTATAGAAGGTCTCCATGTTTATCATCATGTTGACAATATTTTCCTTCTCATGAACAGCATCTTGTTATTTTACATGAACACACAACCCGAAACAATTAAAGCAGACCTCATGGAGAGGTGTTAATCACGTCTGCAATATTAAGGATTTCTTTTTTCTAGTAGAGTCGCTGACTGTCCCTTTCCTTTCCCCTCTGATGTGTGACGTTCGGTGCGCGCTCATTTCTCTTCGTTACACATTTTTTGTCCGTTAACCATTGCCCGACCTACAACCTTTATTAAAACTTAACATTAATTTTGTGTAAAATAAACAGATGAGGAGAATAAAGCGTATTCAAGTGGAAGATACATCTACCAGACGACTGACCGTTGTGCAGGTGCTACCCGAAGCTCATGGATGACCGTGATGACACGTGTCAACCATTCAACTCCTCTCACCTTAGCTTCACTCTAGTGTTCTGGCGCGAGCTAGAGATTCGCCTCGTTACCATGACTTTTGCAGGTGGGTCCCTTTAAGCAAACAATAAAAATATATATGTATCCAAGATTTCCTAAGCTAGTCATTTAAACGGTGGAATCCGAGTGATTCTGAGGAGCGCTAACATCTGGCGCTGGTACCTTGTAGTTTGAGAATAATAAACAGAATTAGTTCACGTGACTACTCTTTGCTTTGTGTGTGGCATTAGACGATGCGGGATTACATCTTTATCAATCATTGTGTGTGTGTGTTTCAGAAGACACAGAGATATCTCGTATCTCAGTAAACATCGAGTCCAGGTCTAACAAAACTAAGGAATGTAACGGTACTGGCGCCGAGCACGTGCTGGTGGGCGGCGTGACAGTCTTGATCGTGTCGTGTGTCTCGATGCCAGTGGGTAAAGCAGTCAACATCAACATCTCACTCAGTACTCAGATGGTCAGTCTGTGTGAAATCAGGGCGTTCGGCCGCAAGTATGATGGAGGTTAGTGAAGAGAAACTCTCTCTTTATTTCTTCACTTCTCTTCATCCTCGACATCCTCATCCTTTTTTGCTGTACTTTCTCGTCCCTAAGTCACCTCCCCACACACACACAACACACATACTGTAATCGTCTCCCTTTCTTTTCTTTTGTATTTCTTTGCATTTTTGTTTTTTTACTTGTCTCCATTTATCTGCACGTTCTTTTATTTTCTTCTCTCGTTTCCAGGTTTGTCCTTTTGTTCACTGTTTAAATATAGGTTCTTAACATTGATGAAAACAAGAAATGAAAAAAAATAACTAGTAGAGGAAAGATTTTTTTAATATAACAAAGTGACCTTCTGCTTTCAAGTCGAGAGCATTAACTTCAAGTCTTGGAGCCTCAAAAGGGTTAAGGGATAGCAGAAAAGAAAGTTGTTCAGAAGAAGAAACAAGAAATGAAAGAAGGAAAAGACTTATTATCCATTTTCCTACGCAGCTCTGGGCTGCACGCAGACTGCTGAAGGCTACGAGTACAAAGGTCACGTGAGCACGTGGGCGAGTGGTGAGTGGTGCTCGCCATGGACTGACCACTATAGGACCTTCAACATGTCTCTGGAGGACGAGCTGTCTTCCTTCCCTGACTTCCGAGACCACAGACCTGCACGACTTCTGCCGGCGCCCCACCCACAGCTTTGAGTGGGTGGGATGTTATTCTGCGGGTGGGATCGGACAATGCACCGTCAGCTCATGCTGTAAGAATAAATGTCGTCAGATAAAAATTAGAATTTTTGCGGCTTTCGAAAGACTGATTTTAAAAAAAATTTTGGATTGCATTTCCGTTCTTTCTAACGAAGACATGATTAAAAACATAAAGATTGTAGTCACGCTGAGTTTTGCGATTGATTGATTGATTGATTGATTGATTGATTGATTGATTGATTGATTGATTGATTTGTCGTTAATCAGCTAGTGACTGCACGCTTGATGCTCCGCTAGCCCGAGATTATACAGGGACCATCGACATCACGATGGAAATGCGAAAGTGTGTTCCCTGGGACAGTCCGGGACTTCCGTTTCTGCGCAAAGAGGACTTTCCGGACGGCGACATGTCACACGCACACTGCCGAAACCCAGGAGCGTCCCAGAGTAAACCATGGTGCTACACCAACGCCACCACCCTCGACTTCGGCTACTGTACTGTACCCGAATGCAGTGAGTTCCTTTGTGGGTGTGCTGTACCCGAGTGCTGGCAATTCTGTTGTCATTGTGCTGTGAGTTACTTTGTGAGTGTGCTCTTGCAAATACATTTACTCATTGTGTGTGTGTGTGTGTTCGTGCGCATGCGTGTTGATCCACAGAGCCCACGTGCCCGGAGCCCGCGCCTGTAGCCAATGCTTACCGCAGTTATCGCTCCCAGTACGTGGGAACCAGTGTCTCGTACACCTGTTACCATGGATACGATAACACAGCCGGGAACCTGAGCCGGGTGTGTCAAAGCAATGGGACGTACAGCGGTGACGCGCCTGTTTGCGAGTTTTGTGAGTGGACTTCCTCATTTTTATTTTTATTTTTTAATTTGTGAGTGTATCAGTAAGATGGGTACAATACGTATACAAAGGTGGCTGTACCACTTTTTTCTTTTATATATAAACTTTTTATACAGACCTGTTCAAAAATGCTGTGTGAATCCGAGCCACAAAAATATGTTTTATGTTAAATCGAACCACAAAATTGTTTGTTGTGCAACAGCTTGTTTGTGGGCTAACGGGTGCAGAGCAAATCCTCCAGAATGCAGTCTGCGACCCTCGTACCCGGCGTTTGGTCTCGTCGTCCTGTCCAGGTAGTACACGACATTCTTTTGACTTTGTTATCGTGTAAACCAGGTGTGCTTATTATTTAATTCTCGTTGATGAACACACGAGTTAGCATCCAGCGTGTTTGTCATCTTCGTTGTTCTCAAATAATTGAGAACTTCCCGTTGCAGAAAGAATCAGTTTCAGTAATGAGAATATAAGATTGATGGCGTTTCATTAGAACTTCTATTACAGTGATAACACCCATTTATAACCCATCAAACCGCATATTGGTTTGCGTTTTCCTCGTGTGTGTGTGGGGAAGGATTCACATCTTTGCTTTCAACTTTTTCGCAATACCTTAACTGTTATTTATAGTTATTTGTTATTTGTACCGAAACAAGTATCTTACATACCTTTTGTAGTATTGAAAAAGAACCATTATCATTTTATTTTTTAAAAATCACAGGTGTATGCTTTAATGCCCCTACAATGCCACGGCTGCAGATAACTGTCACGCGGACAGATGATGATCCACCGACCACCCGCTATGTCTGTACCCAGGGTTTCTACCCTGTGGGGGGCAACGCCACGGTTCGCTGCCTGCCCAACGGCGAGTGGGAAAATGTGACCCTGCAATGTGAAGGTGTGTGTACATATAGTCTTCTAGATTTTCATCGCGAGGTACGAAATTAGAATAATAAAACTTAATGATCAGTATAGCAATCATTAATAATTTTTGTAACTGTATTCAGGTACGTCATAGACGTTATGGGCAGGTTTAAAATAACGTGCATGTTTGTTGATTTTGTTTTACATTTCTTTTGAACCTAGGTCACAGAAGTCGATTTTTATTAATTGTTATTTACTCATTCATTTATTCCTTTGCTCACTCATCGATCCTTATTTATCTGACATTCATTCGTTTCAGGTTGGACGAATTACGGTCTTCATGCCGCGCCAGTGACGGATGAAGGAGACTTTTCACGTGTTACAGACGATAACACGGACACGTGCACTAACGTATTCTCGCCGTTAAGACTAGACTTGAGACGACTTGGAAGTGAAACTTGTCACCTTACATTTCGGTGGGTGGTTCCACTTGACAGCGTGGGGTGCTGAACTGTAAAATTAATACCTGTGGGGGTAGGGGGGGCTTTTTTTTTGAAAGAATGAATACATTTGTATTGGTTATACATGAATCTTCTTATTTTCTTTCTCCTCTCTTCTCTCTTTCCCTCTCCCTCCCTCTCGCAGGGTAGCAAAGTGTAGAAGGAAAGCCATACGACTGAGTCCAAATGTTCACATTTACACATTCTTCTAAGGCAACCAGTCGTGAGTGGTTCATCGCGACGAGATGGCGATGACATGAGAAAAGTTAGCACGATATACTCATAGTTACCACATGTTTCTTTGTCTCGCCAGCACCCTCCTCCGCTGCTCCCCCCGAACCTGCGAGTAGAGGTGGAGACGTCACAAGGCAGAACGAAAGGCTGCCCTCGGAGTGACGTGTATGACGCCATGACGGTGGTCACGTGCACGCACGCGCCGGTTGGCAAAGCTGTGTACGTTACGTTTGCACAGTTCAGCAGCAATGATCCCCTTTCACTGTGTGAAGTGAGAATTTTCGGAAGACCTTTCTTTTCAGGTAATGTGTTTACTCATTCTGCTTCACTCTCTTCCTTCTTTCTCTCTCTGTCTCGCACACACACAAACTACTTCTCTCTTTCTCTCTCGCCTCAGTACACACGTGAGTTCCTCTGTGAGTGAGCGCGAGAGCGTGCGTGTTGGTGAATGAGAGAGAAATGATAGACATAATATACGCTGTGTTCCTGCTCAGTTGTTTAGACATTTGCTTCAGTGATGTCATCAAGAAATTATAAGGAGACAACCATAAACACTACTACTGATGTACTACTGATGTCTATGCGCAGGTCAACTGCTTCTGATCCAGGAAACAGGAATTTCTGGTCCGCTACTGAACAGATGTAGACATGAGGGCGGAGACCTGCTGTCTGTCCACGACTCTCAAACACAGGACATGGCTTTTTACTTGTGTCACCAAGGTGAGGACTTGCACTCATTCAGAAGGACTTGGATGAAAGGATGGGATGGTGAAATGCGGGAATGAATGGAATGTTCCCAACACGATAAAGACCTGTTCATAAAGAAAGAACAGCAATGATGAGAAAAAAGCAAATTTAATTTCATAATTCATAACTTGATACTTTTAGCATATTAAAGTAAATTTAATACAAAGAGGTAATAATTCTTAATATTTATTTAATCTTAAAAAATATATAATATCATTTAAAATGAAAGCTCTCACAAAAACAGCACTTTTTTCATAAATCATGTCCCAGATTTTTTGCACAGTTCAGCAGTTTAGATATGGTTTTGAAAATATATCTCATTTCCTAAAAAAAAAAACGTTCTTTAAACATACTTTGGCCCTCTCTAAAAATAGAATACTACCCTAGATGGAGTTAAGCATCATGGCGCTTTCTCCCTTCTCATGCACCTTGCTGTTGTTGATTTTTTGCTGATGAAGACTTCTAGTGATGGAACCTGGAGGATCCGTCATTCTTATTACAGTAAAATATTATCAAATCATGATGATGTTAAAATGTTGTTACATTGTTCACAGCAACGGACCCTTTGCTGGGTCGGCCTTTACCAAGGTCTGTACTACGAGTGGACGGACAACTCTGTGGTGGACTACAAAACCTATGGTAACAGTTTTTGTAATAATAATAACGACACCACCAAGAATTACTGGGGGTGGGGAAAGTTGAGTGCAATGCTATAATCGAGCAGATTCTCAAAACAAGTCGAGCCTGTAAGTAGTAGCTGTAAGTAACAGTAATCAAAGATTTTCTCAAGCCTGTTTTTTTATTTTAATTTTTAGATATATTCCACCTCTCTTTAAACACCAAAATCTAGAAGTGTAACATTAGGAAACCGTTGTAAGCGACTTCGTGATAAATTATGTCTCTATATGCTGATTTTCAGAGTGGAATACTACAGCAGACGGCAGGTGTTTGGCTATCAATCAAAATATTTGGCAGAACCGGCATTGTAATGAAAGTTTGTTTTCTGTCTGCAACATTACGCATCACAACACAAGCGACACGACATTTCCTGTGAGTAGTGTTCACTTCATCTTATTACTATTTTGAGCAGGATGGATTCGGTTTGCTTTGCAGTTTAAGCCCACGAACAAACAAACAGCTCCTCTCATCACTTAGCACCGCCAGACCCACAACACCCACAACCATCACTCATTCCATTGCTTGTCTCGGCATCTCAGACACTCTATACTACCCCAACATTACTTATTCCATTGCCTCTCTCGTCCTTTCAGTATCGTACTCAGATGCACTGGAGTGTCTGCAGTGGTCTGAAGGGAGGGAGTATAAAGGCAACATCAATTTCACGAAGTCTGGGTACAGTTGCCTGAGGTGGGACATGCTGGCCGCTTCTGGAAATGTCTCCCTGGACGACCTCCCTGATGAAGGTCTGGAAGAGGCAGGGAACAAATGCAGGAATCCCCTGGGATTCGATAGAAAACACACCGTGGTGTTTTGTCAATGGAACTGGAGTGGAATGGGAATACTGTAACATTCCATACTGCTGTAAGCGATTTTTAATCTCTCTTGCTCTGACTATGAGAATCATTGTTTTGCTTTTACATCTTAGTACTGAAGATTTGAGTGCGTGTGGATGCTGTGTGAGTGTGCGTGCATGTGTGGGAGCTAATAAATTCAAGTAGAATTTTTTAAAGAGAATCTTTAATTGGAAATGTGTCTGTGGTATTTATTTGGGGATTTTTTTGCAGCTGATTTTTGTCAGATTAAAGGCGGTCTTATGGAGTTCAGCGGTCCTGTAAACCGTACAAAAAACAATACAAAGTGTGTCCCTTGGTCAACTACAAAATTCATCAACCCAGAGGATTTTCCAAAAGGTTGGTGGACTCATCTATATACTTTTAGTCTAAAAGCCTTCTCTGATCAGCAGACGGGTGACAAGTGAAAAAAAATTCTTATATCTTTGAATGGTGCACAAGAGGGATACAAAAAGCATTAATAGTTAAATATTTCCATTTTATTTTAGATTTTATATATATATACATGGTTCTTTCAAAAAAATGTATGATTCTATGATGAAACAGAGAAATAATTAAAGTTTTGTCAACTGATCACTAGAATGTTATCACCCTGACAATGTTTTTAACCAGACAACTTATGTCCGAATGTGACATTACTAGAACATGCTTACTACAAGTCAATAACAACGAGAGTATATCAGAATATTATCAACCTGACGGGAACTTAGAAATGACTACCAAAATTACACAACATGAAATTATTCAAATTTATCAAAATGGCAGCCGATAGCCACCATATTATTATACATTCCTAATAAAATGATGTTTTCTTGATAATCAATCTCTCTGTTTAAGTAAAGAAAGATTATATTCTAAGATATAAAATACATACATAACTGTATAAAAGACAAAAGTATTGGTGATGGTTGAAGATGGTGGAACCTTTCTTCATAATCTTTTGTGTGAATCACACGAGTTTGTTGAAGCACCATGCTTGCATCCTAGTTGATATCAAATACTTTTAATTATATTGTGGAAAAGTTCATGTTTATGCAGGAAATGAAGACTTGCGACTCAATTACTGTCGAAATCCCAGCAACTCTCAGACTCAACCCTGGTGTTACACCAACTCCAATGGCACGACTTACCAACACTGTGACATCCCACACTGCCGTGAGTGTCTCTGTCTGTCACAAGCCGTCACGTGATAGGTCTCTACCCTTCTCCTGTCACTCTTGCTAATAAAATAATCTAGAAAAAGCAGAATAAGTTGGCCACGTGACCATCTACCATTGATTCTAGTGTTTATTTTCAAGGTAGCATTTATGTTATGATTGTGTGTGTGTGTGTACGCGCGTGCGCGAGACAGATGGCAAGTGTGTGTGTGTGTGTGGTTTACAAATAAAGCTTTTTAGAACCAAACTTATACGTAGGAAGTATTTAGTTTCTGGGCCTGAAATTAGGCTCAACACACATACAAGCACAAACACAATATACCTGTACAAAAATTAAATCAGTTTTCAATGTAACGAAGTTAAGTTCAAAATATTATATATTTAAAAGGAACAAAAGCACATAAAAGTACAAAGTTATGGTGCTGCTAGATGATGTATTTGGTGTAAAATGTGTACTGAACTAAACTGTCGGTAGTTCTACCGACATCAACATTTAAATTGATTGTATTTATGTTAAGTGTGTAGTTAGGTGTGAGGTGTGTCGTTAGGTGTTTCGTCCAGTTATGATGCTTACATGTAGGTTGATGCTAACACTTTCTGCAGCCTCCACTGTCCTGTTCTACAAAGAAAACTACTACCCTAACCTCGAGAAGTGCCTGGGCCCTGAGACTGTTTTCTCTGACATAACATCAGCAAGACAGAGGTACCAGCAACTGTGCCTGACGACCGAGGAGCTGAGCCTCACCATCTTGTGCTCCACCAACAACCACTCCTTCGCGGCCATCCAGATTGAGTGCGGTAATAATTCCTGTCTTAGTGCAGACCTGAGAGTAAATATACCTCCTGGGTAGCCAGAGACAGGGGAACAATCAGGCGCAGAGAGGCGCGGACCTCTGAGGCAGATAACCCAGATGTCTATAGCAACGGCTTCAGGGATGTCGGGGTTGGAGGGTTAGTTAGTGAAGAGAGAAGTGTATTTCCGAGAGAGAGAGAGAGTTCTGACGCAAGAAAATTCGTTGTTTTCTACAGACCTGTGTCCGGACCTGCCCGTGTTCGCCAGCGTGTCCTTACAGACAGGTGTGTACAAGGTGGGCACGTCCTGGACCTACACCTGTGCTGAAGGCCGTTACCCTGTCTCGGGTAGCGGTACCTACAAGTGCGAGTTCACTAAAGAGTGGCTAGCTCCGAACCCAGGACTGATATGCAAGAGTATGTACCGATCCTGTGTTTGTATAAACATGTTTACTCTACTTTGGTGTCTAAACTATGATCCTGTTGTTGTCTCTACTTCATACCCTGATGCTATATCTACACTCTGACACAGTAGGCATGATCAGGGTTCTCCGTCTTTTTGAATGCAAAAGTGTGCAAGTGTGAAACATTTTCAGTTTTGAGTGTAGTGTAGTTCAGGACACGTGGTCATCACACTTCATGGGTGGTGTGTTATTTCTGCACAGCGAGCGTTCCGTCTTTTTATTTTTATTTTATTTTTATTATTATTATTATTATTATTATTATTATTATTATTATTATTATTATTATTATTATTATTATTTTTTTTTTTATTATTATTATTTGTAAAGACTGGACCAATTACGCATATGGGGCCACCCTCAACAAGGTATCCACCCTGTTAACGGACGACGACATCAACACCTGCACCGACTTTCCCTCGTATACATACCGGCTACAGATGACCACGGCGCTGGAAGTCAGGATCGTTACATTCATCCTCAGTAAGTATTGAAAATATTTTGCGTTTTACTCTTACATCGACATTTATTACAGCCTCAAAACTCGGATATTCGATGAGTGTGAGTTGGAAAGAGATGGCAAAGTGAATCATGTAAACAAGGTGAGGCAAGATGTTGCGAGGAAATAATAGGCTGTAGTAATAACCTACACAAACAAACCTTCATTAAACATGGTGGTATCTTTTTTTTCTTTCTAAAGGTGGGGTGGGCGGGTGGAATGATAAAGTCTCTTTCCCCATTTTTCGTAAGCTGTCTTTGAGCCGACAACAGCCCCACAACAAAAGGTCACGGGGTCAGTGCAGGACAGATATATCTTGGAGTTTTCTGCTTTACCTTAATTACCTTTTCTAAATTACTTTTTCGATTCTTCCAGATCAGACGCAGGCCTTCTCTGGTCGGGTGACAGTGACGTCCGCCAACATGACGAAAGCGTGTTCTAACGTCACCGTGTACGACTTGCTGGTGGTGGTGACGTGTGAGCAGGCGCCTGTGACGCAGAACCTTACACTGGAGGTCAGCGCCGGTGCTGTCCTTCACCTGTGTGAGTGGCGGGTGTTCGGCAGGCCACCCTCGCTAGGTGAGAGGGCACGAACGTGTAACGAGGGGAGTAACCGTCCTGTTACACAACGCTACGTTACCAAACACTTACACAACGCAATATTTCACGAGGAAAATAAAGGGGAGGCCTTCCGATGACACGGTGTGAGACAGCAGATCGCACTTATCCACCACTGCCAATTCTCAAATAAAATTATCAATTCTCATTAATTTCTAGTAAATAATTTTATTTTTTTTTTAAAAAGTTTTTTTTTCTTCTGAGTTTGTTTTTCTATCTTTGGAATTGTTATAGAATTTTTCCAGTGCACTGCACTCACCAGAGTTTACTGTTTTGAGCGTGTGTGGGTGATTCGTTGTTTATTGTGTACTTCCCCTGTAGCAATATAAACATAATTCTTGATTGTGAGACTAATGATGCTGGAGTTCTCTCTCACGATACACTGAGTCCTTCTGCCGTCCACTCTTCAGATGGAGACTTTCACTTCTTGGAGTGTCTGCAGTCAGAAACAGGAAGTGAGTACAAGGGCGACGTCAGCTTCACAAGCTCCGGGGTCACGTGTCTGAGATGGGACAGCGTCACTGGCACTTCCGCTTTATATTTTCCCGACTGGAACATAACGGAGGTTGCAAATAAATGCAGAAATCCTGGAGATCCTGGAAATCCTCGTCAAACCTCCCCTTGGTGCTACGTGAACACGACGAGTGGCAGGGAGGCTCAGTTATGTTTTATTCCAAAGTGCAGTAAGCGAGCATTCTGCCTCGTTTTGATTAGAACACTTTCTCGCTTATCACAACGCACCTTTCACAGAAATCACTTTGTACTATTTTGGGAAATTGTTCTACCCCTATTCCCATTTTTTCAGATCCACTTCTTGACATGTAATGTAGAAAAGAACTTTAATTTTTATTATTATTATTATTTTATAATCTTGATGTCTTTCTCTTTTGCTCTATGCTGTAAATTGTTGCCTGTTTATTTGTCTTTTTAAAAAGGTGATTTTTTTTTAGTTAAATTCAGTTTTTAAGTGCAACGATCAGTATTTACCTTTTTAAATGTATTTTTCGTTTGTAAAGGAGGGAATGTTCTTTCGCGTCTGAAAATGTCAGTTATATATTCCCAATTCAGTTAATACTTCATTTGATATCCTATCTTGCTAATGTCGTCAGCATTACTGCTTTTGTTATAAGAAAGATCGGGGCGTGAGATGCTGGAAAGAGAATGTTGGCTTCTTTATTAACTTAAGTGAAATTATTGCAATTCTTGTGATCTTTGGGATCTTTCAAAGCGCAAAGATCCATTTCTCTCTGCTGTCCTGCCTGAGCAATCTGTGTCTGTGATCCATTCGTTAATCTCTCAAACTCTCTAAGACTACAGAAGATCCCTAGACAGTGACGGCAGAGTGTGCTCTGTGTCCAAGGTAACTGGTGTGACGTCCCAGACGGGACCACTGAGTACAACGGTGACGTCAGACGTCCCTGCTCCAAGTGGACAGACGTGCTGGCGAATCAGACGGTGCGACTGTTCAGAGGAGAGGACTTTCCAGGTCAGACTTCCACCACTAGTCTCTTTGCTGTGTCGATGTGAACAGATGACGTGTCGTTCACGTAGCACATCGCCACGAACTATGTGATGAAACTTGTTAGGTGCGACGAACTAGAAATGTTTGCTTTACTTTATTCTGCAATGTTCGTGCATTAAGTCAGTCTCTCAAGTAATAGAGAAAGTGTGCGTGTGCGTGTGTGTGTGTGTGTTTGCGCGCCTGTGTAGCGATATAAAGATGCGTCTGAAGACTTTTCTCCCAGTCTTGTGGAAGTTTCTAACCGATGCAGACGACCCCTACTTGTTTCGTCTGTTCAGACACTGGCGTATTGTAAAATTAGTATCCGTACAGCTTCCAGACATATTTACAGACATAAACATAACACGTCTGTCATGTCTCTAGTAATTAATGTCTGTATTATTCAGACAATCCATCATTTGAATGCGTTCGTTCATAGACAGGTCAACCAATCACAACTTCTGCCGCAACCCCAACAACTCGCCCACTGGTCCGTGGTGCTACACCGACCTCAACGGCACCTCACAGTCCTGCTCCGTTCCTCACTGTCGTGAGTATAACAACCGTCCTACAATAATCAAACATACTATCCCATCTGTTTATCTCCCTTTCAGGAAAATCATATGAACAAGTTGTATAACATCGTACAAAAACAAAATAGAGACAGCGCGATTCAAGGGATTTTCTGAATAGTCAGATCAATGATCTAGCTAGACGGTTGGTTGGGTTGGGGTGGGTGGGTGGGTTGGTTTTGGGTTGGGTGGGTGGGTTGGTTGGTTGGTTGGTTTTGGGTTGGGTTGGTGTTGGGTTTGGTTGGTTGGTTGGTTGGTTGGTTGGTTGGTTGGTTGGTTGGGTTGGGTTGGTTGGTTGGTTGGTTGGTTGGTTTAGTTGTGTCGCGTATCTTGAGGGATGTATCATCAAGAACATTTGGACACGGCTTGCTGATGTTATTAAAAAACGCAACTGGCAGAATGTGTGTGTGCGTGAGTACTATTTCAGCATTATTTAAAATCGAAAATCGCAGAGCGTACATTAAACTGCAATCTGGTGTGTGTGTGTTTGTGTGCGTGCTTTATGCATATGTGTGTGTGTGTGTGTGCGGGTGCGTACGTGCGTGCTACGTGTGTGAACATCAGCAACCGCACTGGTCAGTCTCAACGAGAGCGACCCTTTGTTTGACACCGTGACGTCATGCTTTCTTGAGACCGGTGTGGAGGCCAACTACAGCCACGTGAGGGCCAGTGCCAGAGCCAGGTGCTTCACCTTGTCTGTCCTGTACGTCACAGTCCTGTGTAAGACCAACACCAGCCACCTGGCAGCGGTTCAAATCGAATGCGGTAAGAAAGCCGCCATGCGTTGGCCGATGATGCTTAATCCACTCATCCTTCTGTGCTTCCTACAACTCCCAAAGCCATTTCACCATCGTACAAAATATTAAAATAAATATTTCGCCTTACTGATCTGGTCTGTAGTCTGAGTCTCTGTTTCTAGACTATTGCCCGCCGTTGCCTACCACTTCTGGGCTCGTTGTGGACCAAAGGAACTACCCGCCGGGTACCAACGTCAGCTTCACGTGCAGTGACACCCGCGTGACTGTGGGTGGACGTGGCACACTGCTCTGCTCCCTCTCTCTGCAGTGGGAGGTCGTCTCTCATGACCTCCAGTGCAAAGGTTGGCGAAAGTTTCCAGTAATGTATTATGTAATAATATAATTAAAATAAATCAGTTATCCTGAGTTGTTCTCACTCTCAATAAGGTCAAGTGTCCCGATGTGATTTTTATTTCGTAGTTCTGTTACATCCTCATGGATGGTCAACTCTAAATAGAATATTTACGTTTCGTTCATGTAAATGAAAATGCGAAATAAATGTAAACGAGAGACCAAACGAGATCCGTCAACATATGTAAATATGTAGCTGATTTTTTCCTTTGTTTATTATTTAATTGATTTAATAGATTTTTTTGTTAATGGGGGTACAGAACCAGACAAACGGACTGACAAACACACAGACAGGTAAAGGAATGGACATCTGTGCAACAGCAGTGCACTTTCCGTGGTCTGATGCCATTTGGACGAAGCATCTCCTGCTTCTGTAGTTGAACTTTGTGCCGCGTGTACCCTGCCATAGGGTCTTTCGCTTGCTCCTTATTGAATTCCTTCTTGTCCTTGCAGACTGGCCGAACTATGGACAGATGATGGTGAATTCAGCAAATGACTCTCAACGGGCGGATAGTAACGTCACAACGTGTGTTACGTTACCTGCTGGCTGGTACGACTTGACTCTGTCGGGGACACTTGAAGTCGCAGTCGTCACGTTCCGCTTTAGTGAGTTGACACTGGCCTGTCTGCTCTCGGTGTGTGTGTATATATATATACATTAGTGTGTCCGATGTACCCGACGACTTCTAAAAATCTCGTTTGCCATTTTAAAAATTTCTGGGTACCTCATATTGACACATATGGTAGAAACCAGTAACACCTTTCAGTACGTCACTAAGATTAACAGTAGAGACCCCCTAAATAATCATCGTTGGCTTGATCCTTTTTTTTTTCTCATCCTTGCAGAAGAAAATGTCTTCCCACTAGATGTAACGGTTGCTATGACAGCAAACTCGGGACAAAAGGCCTGCACAGCGCTCAGCAATGACACTGGGAGTGTCTTCAGGTGCCAGCAGGGCCCAGTCGGCAACAAGGTGCAAGTCCAGTTGCCCACGTGCACTCTGTGCAAATGGGGAGTGTATGGTCGGACCCTAAGCTCTGGTACGATTCCCTCACACACGCCTGCACACACACGTATATATATTTACGCACAAACACATTCAAACATACAAACACACCCACGCACATACACACCATCAGAAAGTGTGCATACCTATTTCCTAACTAGAGAATTCAACTGAATGCACTCGACGCACAGATGAGTCACGTGACGCTATAGATACACGAGATAAGTGTAACACTACTCCTTGTCTTCATAAAGCTCTGACTCCACAAATATCAAGGAGCATATCGTGAATCCCTGTCTCATTACATCTACCTCTGCTATCTCTCTATCCTCTGCTCACTCATCTGCTACCATTCGTCGCACCGTAGTTCGTTTCCCAGCTTGTCCCATGTAAACCTGTTTACCTGGTGTAGGAGCCAGCAAGGCCTTGCAGTGCCTGCAGTCACCAGCAGGTGTGGAGTACAAAGGAGACATCAACTTCACGGTCAGTGGACGTGAGTGTCTACGATGGGATGCCAAGCAGTTGGCAAATCCGTCTCCAGACGACCTCCCCGACAGTTCAGTTGCAGAAGCTGGGAACAAATGTAGGAACCCTGTGTCTCGGCTAAAAGACCGGCCATGGTGCTATGTGGATGGAGGCGGTCAGGACTGGGAGTATTGCTGCATTCCATCTTGCGGTTTGTTTGTTTGTTTGTTTGTTTGTTTGTTTGTTTGTTTGTTTGTTTGTTTGTTTGTTTGTTTGTTGGTTGGTTGGTTGGTTGTTTGTTTGTTTGTGTTTTATGCCGTGCCAGCAACTAGGGCTATATCACAGCAAAAGGTAGTTCTAACTTTAAAGGTTTAAGGATCTTGCGGTAAGTAGTCAACGCACATCCCTTATTTTCATTATTATGTAACGGAAAAATATGTTGTCTAATGTTGACATTAATATGGTATTGGAATAACTGTGTGTGTGTGATTAAGTTGCAGTCGAGAGTACTGTAAGAAAGGAATTCAAGCAAGCTACTATAGTTGTAGTATGTATCGCTACCTACGTCATCCAGGTGAATCCTGTGAACCAGACCTTGAATAATCGCTCGTTTGGGTTTTTATGTTTTGTTTATTTGTTGGGTTTTTTGGGGGTGTCTACAGAAGCAACATGCTGGATACAGAACGGTGTGACCAGTTACTATGGGGACGTGTCCGTTGCTTCCAACAACCAACCATGCGTGTCCTGGAAGAAAGCTCTAGCAAACGAGGCAGTGACATCACTCTGGCCTTGGGACTTCCCAGGTGACTTTACTCGCACTATCCTGTCTCTCCCACCCTGTCGCATAAAATACTTATTAATATAGTCTTAGTATATGTAATATATGCCGACCCAGGGTGTACAAAGTTTTGTTTTCTGCTGTAAGTGTAAGAACTAAACTTTATAAGGTCATTCATGTGTACTTCTATGTACGTACACACTAAAGCATAAGACTGCAGACTGTTTATTCATCCATTGTGTCATTCCTGTTCTTTCGGTGTGTTTCCGCTTTAGACCTGTCAACCGACCACAACTTCTGCCGCAACCCCAACAACTCGCGGACTGGTCCGTGGTGCTACACCGACCTCAACGGCACCTCACAGTCCTGCTCCGTTCCTCAGTGTCGTGAGTAACGTTCACACAGGAACCTATTACCGAGTGTGGAGGAGAGGAGGAGGGGAGGGCGTTGGTGTGGGTACGTGTGGAAGGTAGCCATGATGACTACATGTTGATCAACAGTGTCGTGTGTTTCAGCCACTCAGCTGCTTGCTTACTACGACGACCCCTACAGGCTGTCGGTCAAGTGGTGTTACATCGCCGAGGGTGTTGCTACCTTGCAGCATGTCCTCACAGTTTACCAGTCCACCTGTTTAACCACTCACCTGCCCTTTCTAACAGCTCTGTGTGCCACCAACACCAGTTTCATCGCTGTTCGGATCCCATGTGGTAAGCTTGTCGATGTTTGATAATGTTAGTCCCGCTACTCGGGGCTTTGCTGTCCTTTGTCCTCGCGATGCGCATGTTTGTAGATTTTTTAAAATATCTTCCCGCGAGAGATGACGTTCAAAAATTAGTGTAAGCTTTATTTTAATGAGGTTAACAGAAATATATTTTAATATAGTAACCATCCTTCTTTGGAGCAGTAAGTGAATGCCAATCAACATTTCATTGAAGTTATTTGATGACAGCTGTTTTACAGCTAGATACTGTCATCTACGTTGCTTTTAGTCGACATTTTTGTTGATTGTATGGATGATGTACTGGATCATTCCCATGCTGTTATATGGTAAGGCTAAAATTGTAGTACTTTAGCTCCACCAAGTGATTTTTTTTTAGAGAATTCTGTTGACTATTTTCTTGTCGAAGCGAAAGGATCAAGTAGAAGACATCAGCTGAAAGACCTGTATGAGGCTGAATGATACAAGATGCATTTGACACCAGTTTAAACTCTATAGATGGTTAGTTCTATGAAAGCTTGCATGGACTTGTTTTGCATATTTGCATGGTGAAGTTTGGGACAAACTTTTTCTCGTCGCCGTCTCTTGCTTTTCAGAGTTGCCGTCCTCTTGGTCTTCCAATGAGATGTCTTCAGCCGCTTCGACGATTTTCTCTGACCATGCATCGACGCCATTTCATGTAACGTCCTCTTCTTCACTCGTCGGAGAGCACACAGTGATGCCGAGCAGCGCTCTCTCGTACGTAACACGTCGGCCGTCCACACAGCCAGCCGTTGGGTACACAGCGACATCAACTCTCGACTATACCTCGATAGTAAAGACCTCCACCAACAGCCTACACTTCGACCCCATCACCAGCGTAACCACCATGTCCTACAGCGCGCCTGGAAGTACCTGGAAGTCCATCCTCCCCACGACCACGCCCATCTTTAGCATGGCGGCCACATCCAGCCTCACCCACGCTGACACACGCGCCACTACCACTGCTTATACATCTACCCCCGTCACTACTATCATGTCCACCCCCACCACTGCCGCTACATCTACTCCTATCACCTCCGCTACGTCCACCCCCAGTTCTGCTGCTACGTCCACCCCTACTTCTGCTGCTACGTCCACTTCCAGTTCTGCTGCTACGTCCACTTCCAGTTCTGCTGCTACGTCCACCTCTACTTCTGCTGCTACGTCCACTTCCAGTTCTGCAGCTACGTCCAGCGTCACTAGGACTACTCCGTCAGCTGAAAGTTTTGGCAGGAGGCAGGCCATGTGTCCCTGTGACTGTTTGCGGCGCTCCATGATGAAGAACATGTCCGAGGTGCAGGTGCAGGTGCTGGTGGTGCAGCAGCAGAAGGAGCTGACCGTGGACAAGTACGTCTTGTCCAGCACGCGCCGCCTCAAGGCCTGCGAGCCCAACCATGACATCTACGCCGTGGCCACCGGCAGTGTTCTCGGTGTGACGGCGCTGGCCGTCGTTGTTCTCTTCTTCATGATGGGCGACTTGCTCGTCTTCAGCAGTTTCCTGCGCCGCGTGTGTCGGCGGTGGTGGCAGCGCTGGCGACGGAGATAGTATGACGTCAGTGGGAAGAACTTCGATGAGAAATATATTTTATCCATCATCTTGTCCTCTTTTTTTAAGGCGTGATTTTGACTGAGCTATTCCGTGGGATGAACTAGAATGTATGAGTATTTTCTTATCAGTTTCTTTAAACCAGGAATCGTCATCATTGTGATCATGCCAGCTCTAACATAAAAAAATACTAATCGTAATTATATTACATTAATCTTTGAAACCTTGCACTGAAACTGTGAAACCCGTTGATCGTTTATCCGACAATTTTACTTAACTGTTCATTTCGTTGTTAGCTGCTAAGGCATTCTACAAGAACAGTCGGTTTAAACACACGGCGTAACTATGGCAACATCTCTCGATTCATGAATATTCAAAGACTGCTGTGAGCCTACGGGTGAAATCGTTTCAAGGCGCTGCTAAACACAAAGGCTTTGTAACATTTGTAACATAAATTTTAAGCTCTTCAAGGAAAAGTCTACATCGATAGACCAGGCAGACGGCATCAGTTATCGTCCTAGCTTCTCCAAAGTAGACGAGTGTCGCAGACTGGCAGAGAAAGCCAGACAGCAGGAGCATCGAAAATGAAGTGACAGCCACAGAAATGTTTAGTATTCCTGTTAGCGACTTCCAGCTGATGAATAGGAAATGCGTGATGGATGACAAAAGAGAGGTATGAAGATGACTAGATGACTAGATGCCAACAGCCAGTTGATATGGGGAGTGAAGTGGTGTGACTGTAGGCAGCCAGTGGAGCTGCTTCACAAGAGCTGTGATGTGGTCGAGTGTCTGCCATCTGGGAACAAGTGCCAGGTTGTTATCTTCTAAACACTCTGTAAGAATTCAACATAGTCATCAAAAAATGTGCGCGAACGTACAGTCGATGGAGACCCAATGTGACAAACCTACGTACAGGTGTAGTACAGGTACCCTTCTAGAGAAAAGTCCCAATAGATACAATGCATCATAGTTTCAATAAACAAACTTTTACCTGTGACTGCTGAATGGCTCGACAGTTCACCTGTGAGTCAGCATCAAAATTGAAAACCAACTCCCAAAATAAAGACACCACAACAACATCGGGCGACGATAGTTTAGGAAATTCCCGAAGGAATAGAACATTCCTGATTCCGTGGAACTGGAGACCAGCGGACTCCACCTGTTCTGTCTGAGATAAGACAGCAAGTCGCTGGTGTCACACTGATGATGGAGTGTCATCGCCCTGACAGTGTCACCGAGTTTCTGGTGACATCAACACATCAACATCACGATCAACCGCCGTGTCCCACATTGCTGTGATTACGGTATGTATAGCTGGGTGGATCTGTGAATTACCTTACCTGTGTTCAAGGTGTGCTCTGTCGTGTGTGTACAGTGCACACTGTATGAGCTGTGTAGATGGTTTAGTTGTTGTTTATGTACAAGTCTCGGTGTATGATCAGTGCACAATACTGTATGATAGGTGTACAAGGCGTACTGTATGCTATGTGTACAATGTGCACAAAGCCTGGTGGTCAGCTATGTATACATAGGTATGAAGGTACCAGTTGCCGACCTTGGCAGGTTAGCATGCTTTCAGTGAGATTACTTCTGTAATTTATAAAATATTCATTAATTATGTTGTTTCATTATTGTTGACTATTTCCCATGCTGGTTGTGTTGAGTAGCCTACTATTCACAAACGAGTATCGTTCCTTCTTACAGTTTTCGCCCTTGGCATACATACTGTCATCAGTTCTATGAAGTGCTGTCCCCTTGAGCGGAGACGACATGAATTATGGCTGAATTACTGACAGTGGACTGTGACTGCTGTCCTGTTTGTCACGAACTTTACTCGGAACCCAAACTACTCCCATGTGCCCACACCATATGTCGTGACTGCGTGCTGCTGTGGCTGAGGAAAACCACGTGGAAGGGCTCATGTCCACTCTGCCGGACACCCATCTTGTCGAAGACGACCCAGCAACTTGTCCAACAATCAGACCACGACCTCATCAAAGCTGTGGACGAGCTGCCGACAGATCAGGTGACTGCAAACTTCGCTGACACCAAGAGGGTGCTGCGTGCCCCCCACACCTGCGGCATCTGCGATGATCTCACACCTGCGGAGACCTTTTGCTTTCAGTGCCATCTAAAGCTCTGCTCGTCCTGCTCCAGATATCACAGAAAGGTCCCATCCATCAGTGATCATGACCTCCACGACCTGCGCACCTTGACATCTGAAACGTTTGCTGCCCTGTCCGGAACGCGATGTGCGAGTCACGTGGACAAGATGGCCGACCTGTACTGCTCTGACCACCGTGTGGTCATCTGCATGGAGTGCGCCACCAAATTCTCCCATAAACGATGTAATGTTGATGGCATCGAGAATTTTGGGAAACTTGAGCGCAAGAGACTGAAAGAGCGTGTCTGCTGTCTTCAGGAGAAAGAGAAAGAGTTGGAAAGAGAAGTGAGTACTAGAGAGAAAATATCGTCTATAAAAAACACAGCAAAACGATCTTCAGATTTTTATCATTGAAAGATTTTAAAAGTCTATGACACACGTCCAGAAGGTATATGCTATGCCGATCTGCTAGCTGTGAAAGCGAAATAGAGAGTATCAAGACATCGAAGATATAATTATTAATTGCATTCATTAACTACAAATTACCCTCATTTCATACAAATTGAGCCTCGGATCTAAAATATAAAGATGAATAAGATAAGATTACTCAGCAAAAAGTCTTTTGAAAGACCGAATTTCTTAATAACAAAATGTTGACTGATCATAATTTATTTATTTTATTATTATAAAAGATATATTAAAAATCGTAAAGCGAAGGAGATTGTTATTGTTTTTCTTTGTAATGGTAATTAATTAATTAATCATATATATAATCTTGTAGAACCACTGGTGTGTATGTGATGTGTCGTTAACCAAAACATGGCGCATGACTGTATTCTGTTCCTGACGACAGATCAAGCATTTAGAGGACATAACGATCAAAGCCTGCTCACTGTCTGCTGACTTACAAAAGGAGGTTCACGAGAAGTTTGACAAGATGGCGCAGACCCTGAACGCAAGACGACAAGAGCTTGTGGACCGCCTGAAGGCCAGCGAGTGTGACGTCACTCGGCACGTGACCTCAGCCAAGTCTCAACTGGAGATGCAGCGAGCGGTGCTTGCAGCACATGCGAACGTTGGGGAGCGAATGGTCGCCATGGCAACAGATGGTGGCATTTTGACTGCGGTGGACAAACTGGAGGATCGTCTGAAGAAGCTGGAAAAGGAAGAGTGGAAAAAGCTAGGAAACATCTCCATGGAAGTAGTTAGCATCGATCACACAACTTTTGACAGAACCCAACGTGCTGTTGCTGAGCTGGGTCAGCTGACTGCGTTGTTTCTAGAAGCTACGGTAGGTACCAGCTATTTACTAGGTCCAGAATGACCTGGATTCTATCACACTTATAAATAACATAGCATCTAATACAATCATCTAATCATCTACTTCAGGTACAGTAACATTGGTAAATGTTATTACTTCTACATTTTTTATTTTCCAGTCGTCTGGACAGACATTAAGTCTTGCGGGTGGATGCGGCGTTGAGGAGGATGACGTAGTAACACCACATCTGATTGAACTGAAAGCTTATACCAACGGATTACCAGTCGCCACCCGTACTCCATCCCAACAAACCTTGCGAGTTGCTTCCCCTCGGCGTTGCCTGCGCTATAGTGGCGCTGCTCTACGCGGGAGGAGGCACAACCACATACACCACCCTGATTCCGAGCTCTGTTCTACGCTTTGGTTCTTTGGTATCCACGACGACTTGCGAGCACAAGACTGTTTATTAAATGAGTGGGATGCTCCATAATGACAAAATGTATTCAAGGAGTAATACCTGGAGATTCTTCTTTCTGCAAGAACTAGTCAGGTGACTGCTGCTCTCATTCATCTCATTACCGACATAACTAACATGACGGACAGGTACCCTCCGCTCTCTGATTTCTTTGTATTTCAAGTGGAGCATTGAGCATATCGCCTGATAACAAGTTTGCAATACCTCAAGACATTCCAGTTGCTACAGAAGTTTTGTAGACACATTGAAACCGTTTCCTTTAAAAGCGTGCACATGTGTACTTTGTTTATTTATCGTCTGAATAAAGCAGAGTTTGATGATGTATATGTGTTGATGAGATGAGGTGCATTGTGCTTCAGAATTATGAAAATCCACACAGCTTATCGGATCCTTACCAGATTTTTCAGTAGGACTCTTTACATCTATTAGAAAGTTGTAAGCCAGTTTGGTTTGTTATCTTGCTCTGAAATCTATTTTAATATTTGATATACCAGTTATAACATTTTACCCACATGTTTGCTGAGAGTATTTCACCGATGAAAGATGCTCATCCACTAGTGATGACAGATGAGTAGCATACACATATTGGTACAGGTAATAAAGTTCTTAACACACACACAGCAACAGTAGGTACAAGTGGCACTCTGGGTTAGGTCACCTCAGGTCACACAACACCACGACCTGTAGAACTCATCAAGTGTATAGCACATGACTATTCATTCTGCTTATCTCCATGACCTCAAGAGTGAGAACGCGCACGCCAACACGTGATCAGGAATATTGAGGACACGAGCTGCCTTCCTCAGGATTTGCTGTTTCTATGCTGGGTTCGGGTGATCGTGGAACAACTATGAACAAAGGAGGCAAGACTGTTCCCTAGGGAAAGGTTTGGAATCGAGAGCTGAAAGAAAAACTCATGAGAATCTTTGAGTGACTGATAGAACCGAGTGTCAGAGAGATGACAAGAGACAGACTTCCGAAGAAGATGCAGGCGTTGCTGGTTTCGACTGAGGATCACGCAGTCTTGACATCCCAATATAAATAAATATTTATACTATATAACTCTATGGCATCTTTAAGGCATTCAAATCAAGGAAATGTTCGTCACCCTAGTGTACAAAGTCAGAAATATCACCACTATAAACATGTTCATGATCATACGAGAGTAACAGCAAGACAGTATCATCAAAAACTGTAAAGGGAAAAGCAAAGAAATAGTAAGTTGGGCTTAAATGACAGACACTGATGTTCTCAATAAAGCTCGAGCAAAATTTCGGGTTGCAAAACGATTGTTTACTCACAATCGAGATTAAAGCCCAGCATCGGGCCGACTTATGAAGGCCGCCATGTTTGTTGACTCTTTCACGAAAGAAAACAAATTGACTACTTCATGAAATAGGCTTGACCTACCGGAGTAAACAACAAACAAAAAAAGTTTCAAGCGTTAGAGAGTGTTAGCAAGTTTTGACCACGGGTCAGCGCGACTTTGATTTATATCTTGTAATTTCCAAAAGTTTATGAGAAATGTGATCAAACTTGTCATGGCTGCGTCCTACCTTGTAGTGTACTGCGTACGTGTTGTTTATGTGCGAGGAAGGATCTGTTCCACTTTTACTGCCAGTACAACCTGTCTCAACGCAAGTGACGCTAAATGAGGTTTATTCAGTTTTGCAATCGCATTCTTCTATTTTTCAAACACATATACCGTTTTTTTTTTCGCATAACGATTGCCATAATGAAGTAAAAATACTTTACTGCAGCTCTTCGTTACTGTTTACATCATTATCCTGTTGCTCCAGTTCGTTAATCTTTTTAATTATTGCTGTACTTTTTTCATCATTGCACAATCTTCAAATCAGGATGCCAGCATTACCAGTACCACAAATAAATATTCCAGTACAGCAAACCAACACTTATTCACAAGTTTTATCATCCACTACCTTTGCTTCAGAACTTCAATACAAGATGGAGATTAAAGCAGTGAGTGCCAGATTATACATTCGGTTCTGTACCTCAAATCAACACTCAAACATTATCAGCTACTATCATCTGTACACTACCACAGCCCAACACTTAAAACCAACGACTGCCACCACTTACCACATCAAATAAAAATTCTAAAGGAAAGAACAACAACAATGCGAAAAAATAAGTTAGTCCAGTGCACTACCTTAGGTCGTTGAAGAGTTATGTGCACTTGGGGCCATCTTCTCTCCCCTACAAACCTCTAGCACCCAATCAGCAGCTGGATCCACTGGATGTTTGCCTGCTACAGGTATACAACGGGACGTCCGGCACCGGCATTGATTCCTCCAAAATACCTGGGAACAGCTCGACCTGGAGCCGCGCCTCCATTACACGATAAGGAAGGAAAGACTAAGAAAAGAGTGTAGCAGGGCGAGGAAGGTACCAATGTGCTGCATTCCATACTTTGCACGAGGTCTCACAGAACAGCTTCACTCACGGATGTTTGTCATTACAGCTGGGAGGACTTCTGGCCGGCTTGCCGAGTACCTCTTGACTAGGCTCGGCCTGGAATGCCCCGGTCTCATGTCCATCACCTTAATCTCTGACGCTGTTCTCTAAAGCCATGTTATCAGGGCGCAGGCGGCGTGCCAGACCAGGCGGCCGATAAGCCGGGGAAACTCTTTACAAGCAAAGCCCACCCACCCCACCCCCTACCTCAGTCGGCTACCTGCCTTCACGGATCTTCACAGGTGAGACTGCAGGGACAAAGGCGAGGAGGGAAGTCTCGGCACGAAGTGTATGGCCTTCTGGACAACGATTGATACTTCACAGCTTTCCTGGACAAAGTGATAATAATATAAATAGAGTCGATCTAGCAAAATGTAACCAACCCCCCCAAAAAAATTTTTTTTTTCTCTCATCTGTGTCGTCTCTGCATGCAGTTCAAGTCTAGACATCACTACGAGGATCAGCGTGTTATACAGGTGAGTACATCTCAACAAAAACTAAGGTATTTGCTATTCACAATTTCTCGATCAGCGACTAATTCAAAAGTGAGTTTCAGGGACAAAACCACTTTCACTATATAAATATTACGCTGCTGCCTAATTTTTTCCACCATCGCTATCCGTCAAACTAAAGTCAGTTTGTTTCCCGTTAAGACGTGATCAGTGATCTTGTTGCAATTGTTTCAAAAATATCTCTTGACACCTATGTTGATGGTACGTGAAATGTTTTAGGTTTAATTTCTCAGTTATTCTTTTTTTTCTCTTTCTCTCGTTCCTCTTACTTCCTCCTTCTTTCTCTTTTTCTTCACACACACAAAAATACATTCAAAGTAAAAAGATTTTAACCATTTTTTTAATTAATGTCACGCGCACCTGTTTGTTGTCTGCACTTCGCTGTGAAGGTTTCCTATTAGCGCTGGAGAGTGCGGCTCTGCGGGAGTCGTAAACAAAAAAAGATTACTTAAAGCTGAGTGACAACTAACGACACAAAATTTACAAGCACTTTGCATGGGGTTCGTTACAAGGAAATCGTACAAGAATATAAGAAATATCCACATAAAACCATTATAACAACGACCTGATAACTGCAAACATCAATGTCGTCAGCATTGTCTTGCTGACTAAGTCTTTATTTAGTATGAAATAGTTGCTCCTAATACAACATTTTTTTCCTCTCATACCCCACTCTTTTTCTCGCCAACCCTCCCTCTTTCTCGAATCTTCTGTTAGATAAACGTGTTTCCACCCTTTACTCTACCCCTTCCCCCCAACCAATCAATGTGCTACCCGCTGTGTTGTGCAAATCCTTCAACCAGAACTCCTATCGACCTTACCTGCCACCTTTCAGAAATTCACTTTATCTCTTTATCTTTATCAGATATCTACACGCGGACACATGTGAACAGGCAAACGAACCTGGGACACCTGTGTGAACAGGTAAACAGACTTGAAGCCAGGATTTATAAGTGACTCATAGTACGGCTTCATCTCCTCAGCCCTCACCTGGATGAGCATGGCCTAGCAATCATTGTGTGTGTGAAAGGACAATGAATTTTCTTGTTCTTCTTCAAACATAAAACCTCTCATCAGAACGGAATCTTACTAAATCAGATGCGGAAAGAACAGAACGAGTACATGCGAACATATTGTATCAATGTAATAAACACACACAACCAAAATGGCCGAACGTAGAGCGAAAAGGTGTTGTGGTTGGCAGTGTCCATTCATATCGACGAGTAGGTTTAAAGGAAGACACCTGCTCTACAAAATCGGCTTTGTTGGTCTCCTGCTATCTGCACTAGGGCTTGTGTTCGGTGTGACGTGCCCAGGCTGGATTGTGCACACGTCACACGACAGCACCCGCTATGGCGGCCTCTTCCTCTCCTGTCGGACAGCGTGATACGCTGTGAAGTCATTTCACCTGAGCGATATCCAGGTACGATGTACGACTGATACAGAGAAGTATCAGACTAGTTTGCTGTTGTTGCTTAGATGATGATTTTTATTATTATTGCTGTTACTATTATTATTATCATTTATGGACAACAATCTGTCAAATGGTTACTACATTATGTTAGATATCGTGCTCTGAGTCCATAAATCATTCCTGGCTTATCTTTAAAGGACTATTTGAACTTGTCTCACACACACACACGTACACGAGAGAAGAGAGAAAGATGAGAAAATTGAAAATACTCTCAAGAATACAAATTTAAAAATCTACCCATGGCATATGTCTCTGGAGTTCTGTATGAACACTTTAGGCATCTTTCTTGCACCCTGTCTTGATTTCGTCTTCTCGGCTATCCAGTAGTTCTGTTCAGTAACAATCCGTAATGTATTTCAGAGAGGCTGCGCACTACTCAGTGCTTAGCCGTGCTGGGTCTCCTGTCGCTATTACTGGCCTCTGGGATAGGCATCTTCGACAACTTCCTGTCAAAGAATGGAAATCCTTCTAGACTACCAGAACTCTTGACAATTAGCGGAGGTAGGTCGTCCGTCGTCAATGTTCCTGAGTTCTTTCTTTTCTCTGTCAACAAATTTCATGTTGGTTTGCACGACTCACACACAGACAAAACAAAAAAAAAAAAAAAAAACTGAGAAAATAGCAAGATCACTTTTATTGCATCACAGTGTTTCAGTCACTAGAAAGATGAGTAATTTATGCACAAAGTTACTTTTTTTTAATGGCAATGGGGCCTAAAAACGTAAATGATTTGCCACTGGGAGTCTGAGAATATAAAGTGTTTGTGACTGGAGGTCTCATCGCGCGACAGTTTGTAATAAACCAGACGCTTAAGAATTGTCATTTCGGTGTTATTTTCATCAAATATCAGTGATACTGTGTTACGTGCATAAAATCGTGACACTAATTATTATTGTTTCTTATATCAGAGAATAAGATCACAAAAAATATTAACATGTTTTCTGACGCATGCTTTTCTTCCTGCCACTAGTCGATTAAAACCCCACAATCTGGGCCTCTAAAAACCCTCAAGTTTTAAATGTCACACCTGAACTAAAGTAAGCAATTTTAAAATAATAATTGATAAAAATTTTAAAAGCACAATACGCTCACCTGCCAATATAAACTAATGGTAATTTGTCGCCATTGACAGTACGTTCGACTCCCAGTTTGATTTAGCCACAAACCGATAAGTTAATAATAATAATTTAAAAAAAAATAATGAGGAATCTAGTGAGGTATTTTCCATCGCTTACAGCTCGTTCAGGATGTTACCCTCCTATATGTCACGGAATCATTAGGTTTACGTTAATGGATCAGCCTATGCGTGGTTACTAGAAGATAATTGTCAGAACATTCTCGACAATTCCTTTCTGTTTCTGCAGCTGTCATGACATTTTGCGGAGTGATGGTGTACGTGGGTGAATACGACAGCATCGTCCAAGTCCCAGGCGTCTCCTATGGCTACTCCATGATTGTCTCCCTGTTGGCCTCCTTGCTGGCAGGCGGCGCCAGCCTTTCCGTCTTTCTGGGAGGTTTCCTCTCTTCGAAGCCGTCCCATGCGAGAAGTACAGCCAGCATTTCGCCCATCGTGGATCCGTTCGAGGCAACGACACCAGTAACCAGGCAGAGACCTCCCACCGCCACTGGCTTGGCTCGTCCCACAACCTCCCGGACACGTCCAGCCCCGCTGTCGGAGAGTTCAGTCAGTCTCTGGCTACGATGACCTTGTTTCCTCGCCATTCTTCCAATTTTCGGAAAAAAAAAGCAGGGTGAAAGCTGAGAATGCGACGAAATTTCTCAACCACTGTTGCTGTCACTGAAAATTACACTTTGGGCATTTTGCTGCAATCTCTACTGTGTGCACATTATTTTTATGGTACAACAACTAATTGTTTTAATTTACAAGCACATGGACCTTCTCGAAGTCCAAAAGTCCACAAATAAGTCGTTCAAGCCCCAGTTTTACATGCCTTTCAGCAAAAGGTAGTTCTTTTTGGTCTGTGTGCGTATTCTCTTCTGGTTTGATTTTTCACATTATTTCTGATAAGTCAAGTGAAATACAGTTAAGCCGTATACACACGAACAAATGCTGAAGTTGCACCACATGCAAAGTGTTGCGACATCCACGTCCTATGAAAATCAGTTTGTATAAGTTGTCTATACAAAACCTTAAAGACGTGAATAAAGGGTTGCAGTAGGTTTGCTTCCATTTGTAACACTTATGAAGTATGATTTTCTCGGGCTTCCTTACGTTCAGTAATATCATGTAGAAGATTGCTAGTATTTATGTATATAAAGATGTATAATTGCACAATTGTAAATGTATTATATTTTAGTCTTGCAAGAATGCTAGCTTGTGAGTGTGAGGCTATTATCTATTATTATCTATAACAGCCAGCCTGTGCTAGCCCTGTAGATGTAGACCCAGAGAACCTGCAGTCAGCACAGTATTTAACCGCTTTTCCATCCGACCGCCCCGACCATGAGTTGTGTCAGACTATCATCTATAAAGTTCCAGAAATTAAAAGTTTCTGTTTCTCTCAATTTCAAAGCATAGAATGAAGGATCGACTGGACTGGATGAGACAGATTGACAGGATAATCTAAAGCCTTCGACTTGAAAAATGTGGGATCAAGTTCCAATCTGCTGCCATAGTGCGATGCATGATAAACTCACAGATCGTTGTCCCTTCACACCAACTTGTTAGATTGTCAATATGTTTTCTTCGCTTGGACGAAGGCCAGGACAAGCATGTGACGTGCGATGAATCATGGTGCATGTCGATAGTCACTGGTGTGCGTCTCCAACTACAGCGCCACCTGTTCCCGCGACCTTCGTCAACAACCCCAAGCACCCCGCTGTTAAAAGACGCTTACACTATTCATCAATAAGCACCCTAATCGCCTGATGTTAGAGCCCAGGGCGGGCCTTCGACTGCTCGACTCGATGTCAGGCAGTGTGGCCTCGATGGTTGATAAAGCATTCTACACCACAGCGATGGACAAAAAAAAAAAATCAATTTCCATTAAGCGTATTCCACGCCTAGCAACATTTTTTGATGTGACTATGCAGAGAAGGAATTTATTAACTAGCAAAATATAATTAAATTTGATTTAGAGACTATCATATAATGTGCGTTCTGTTGCAAAATATTGGAAAGAGAGAGAGAGAATTAAAACTCCCCTGCTTAGTGAAGAAGGAAGAAAAAGTCAGAGTGAAAGGAAAGCAAAGTGTCCTTTCCATAAAATGTACCAATGCTTTTTCTGTGGTAACAGATTTGTAATCACATGGTAAACATGGTTATTTACTGCACTTAGAAAGCTAATGCACTTCAGCATACCAGCACGCACACAGTGTTAAAAACTACAATGCACCTGAGTTTATCTATGCTTTAATTCACGTGCATGACACTGTGCTGTTGCGATTTTATAGAATAAATTAAAGTACTACATCTACTTAATCTGGGTCACTAATTTATTACTTACATTAAACATGTACTCTCTCTCACATGTACAGGTGTGCACACACACACACATACACCCCCACACACATAGACACTTAAACATCATATCATTCAAATAAATATGTCCAATCACAACTCACAAAAAGTAAACCAAAATCATCCTGGTGCTGACAAACAAGCACACATGATTGGCAACAGTAATTCACATGGGAGAAACTTCTAATATTGACCATTAGTCTGCAAAAGGCTGCATTTAAATTTCTGACCATTTTTAAGTAATAAAATCCTGTATAAAACTGCTCTACATCATTGGTGGAGATGAAAATATTTACCACCTGTTAATGCAGCCAATGCTACAAGATTTTTCCCTTTTTTTTTTTTTTCGTGCAATGTTACAGACGTGGCCGACAAAAATGGACACCTTAGCCATAAGCAGCAACAATAAACAGACAGAATGACTAGTTGAAGACAACTTTATAAGGATGCCCAAGAAGCAACATCTTTTAAAAACCACAGGCTGTTCAAATCTACCTTGCCCTATTCCATTTCCAGTAATTCACTTCTGTGGAGAGGACAGTTTGGTCACTTTCTTCATATAGTGGTAATTGGGAAGAATCTTTCGTTAGAAAGTCTATCTGCAAATTTTGTGCCTGGAAACAGATATAAAAAATATTAAATGGTGGAACACACTGACATCCTTACTCCATACTGAAATCCACTACACATAAAAGTGCCTTTAAAGGTCTATAAGTACTAGTTTCTCCTTCTGTCCATGTCTCCTACTTGTCTTAAGCACTGACAGCATGCTCCTTCGTAAGCATGATTATGTGGTATATAGATCACACAGTGATTATCATTAAAGAGTGCCTTTTTTTTCAAATGACAGGGTTGAGCTCAGAACAAGATGCTATTTGCCAAAACCAAATTACCCCTTTCCATCCTGCAGCTACAGATCAAAACATCACCATATACAGAATGAAATTAAAACCATGACAGTACAAAATCTATTGATATGTCCAATCAACATAGGCCCCTGTAGCATTGATGGTGCTTTTAGTCATTATGGTTTTGACCTCTTTCTGTGCCTGAAGAGATGTGCAGGTGACTATGCAGTCAGGTAGTAAAAGGTATGTGGTCATTCTCAGAGATTAAAAGAAATATACCTTAGCCTGATCGTGTGAAAAGCAGGTTTGCACTCTTATGGACACAACAAAATCTGAAACTACTTATCTTTCTGGTCCACTAAATTGTCTGAGACTTTAAGACATGTTGCTATATTCAAGCCACAGAAAACTTAGTAGCAAACAAACCAGCATGTGCTCTGCAATTCACATTAACAAGCTAAATTTAAAGCACTGGAACTCAAAACCTTTCATCATAATGTGTCATAACTACAGCATGAAAACTAAAAATCAAAGCAAGATGCAAAACAGCAGATCATGCTAGGGACAAAGCAATAAGCTGTTTGACTCACAGGAGGCCGTTCTCGCTGGAACCTTCTATGGCAGTTGGCCCCATAAATGACAGTATTTTCTGGGAGCTGTTCACCTGTGGTCACTCGACAGGAGGCACCAATAATACAGCCTGATGTCAATTCTACCTCAGGTCCGACATATGCTATCAAAGAAAAGGAAAACCACATACATTTTACTTCAGCATCACTAAAATGGACTTCAGTTTTCCTGATGAACAAAAAAATGGGAGGGCTATTCTTTGCAAACTCTGCATATGCTGGAATCCAGCAAGGACATTTTCTTTTTTAAAATGTGAAACACAAATAACTTCAGTTAGGAAATTTAAATGTTTAAAAATGCAAAACTAATGAGTTAGGGGGAAAACGCACCTTTGGATTCAATTACATTGTGATCACCAATTTTAACAGCATCAATGTCTGAGTTGATGGTTAAGGAGTCTCATGGTTGCTTACTAAAAAAATAATGTGCAAGCATTACTTAAATTACATTAAGAAATATCAAAACAAGTTCATGATGCATTGACTGAGATGTTCATGTGAACTTTTCAAGTCACAACAGTACAAGGATACGAGCACCAACTTCAAAGACATTATTATTGCCAATCAACATCACCTGGCTGTTTTTCTTTTCTTCTTCTCCCTCTGGAAACCTTATAGACAAAAAATAAAGTGCACTTTACAAAATAATGATTAAAAATACAATGAAAAGTAAAAGAAATTTGCTTAGGAATATGTATGTATGCAGTTTCACCTTGTCATCTCACACCACATCACCAACCCCACACTTGAACCAGGTAATGTGGCAGAAATGATTTTTCCTCAAGTCATTTATAATTTAAAAAAAAAAAACTACCAGCATAGCCTCTAAATTCAGCCATGCCTGAAGTATGGGCTATGCAATTTTGTCCCATTGTCACAAATTGCTGCTAATGATCATGGTTTGAAGTGATAATGTGATGCTGTGTAAGTACTAACTATAATGAATTTAATGGATGGCAGGATATATGAACATATACTGCTGCATACTTCTGGATAACTAAAGTGAAAACTATGTATCGTTCAAACAAACAGACTTGCATATTCTTCCTTACAATACCTGACATAAATTATAAAAGCTGTGAACTAACTGATTTGTGATATGAACCAATTCTTCAATGATATTATACTCCCCAATGATGACCGGTCCAGCCTCAGCAATGATGCGCACCTTGGGATGAATTACTGTGCGAGCACCTACAAAATAACAATGAATTACTAAAAAGCTCACAGCCATGACACCAGATCTGTTATTGAGGAAAAAAGAAAGTTCCAAACTAAAGCATATTTGTGTTAATTTATTTTTATTTGCTTTAGTCACAATGTCTAACATAATTTCAGTTTAGTTCCTGCTGTGCTTTCTGCGACTATAAAGTAATTTTCCTATTGTTAGTGATGACTAAGTCAACACTCCTTCACCAGTATAGTCTAATAATTTATCTCTGCACTATCCTTGTTTATAAAAACAGCCCTTCTCAGTCATGGAAGGCTGTAATTAGGACCTTACTATGAATATTTTTTTTCTGGGTAAGACTAACAATTGGTGAAATTTTGAAAACTCCATTTCTCAAAACAAAACTCTAAATTACAATAATTTAGTTGATAAGAATGACAACAACAGCACTAATATACACCAATGAAAATGATAACAATGTCAGCTACCATGCCATTCGAACATCACAAGGTATGCAAAACCTTCCAACCGATGGAATAAAACAGCCCAAAACTTCCAAGTCTTTGTCTATACCTGTTCTGCAAACTTCTATAACAGCTATTGATTTGCAACAGCTTGCAAAACAATCAAAACTACAGAATGATTGAATGTTAGGCAAAGCAAAATGAGCAGCCTGCAAGGAGTCATACAACACCCAACTAACACTGCATTGATCTAAACTTCCTAACTGTATACTCCATATCAGAACATTCAAGTTAAGGTGTTTAAGCTTCTGACCTCAGCAAACTAATCTCATTGGAAGCAAAAACAATCACACCAGTAATGACACCAAAAATTCACAGGTCTAAAGGCCAAAGAGAAGCTGAATACAATCCAACACGCAGTTCATCTTCTTGATGAACAATGCCACACAACAATAATAAACTCTGGTAGAATCTTTCAAAATTGATAATCACTACACACAGTCTCACAGTTAATGTCACATCCTAATGTTTATGCCTTTTGCAATGATTATTTCCACAATACAAGTTTTGAGGTTTTCCACAATTTTGACACAAGCCCCAATTTGTGCCATTTCTTTTAACTATTGAAATTTATTGCTTATTTAATTTCTGACAAGCTATTCCAAGTGTCACAAAATTATGTAATGTTTAAAAATATTGAAAAAAATTGCATATTTACAAACATCTTCCTTTTAAACTATATTATAAACATAGGTGTTTTTAGGATAAAATAACTAAAATTAGTCTCAAACATCAGTTAGATTATTCTGATTTGTGACTTATAGCCACAGTCATATGCATCTTTTACAGGCATAGACTATATAAATCCAAGTTACTAGCACAGAATACATGGGTTGTGTATGCAGTAACAAAACAATACATAAATTACAATATCATGACTTTATTTCATTAGAACCACTATAATAAGACAGGATACTGGAGGCACCTGAATAAAATAACCATTGAAACTGTTTGTGCCCTCTGCAATTGAGCTGCTCAACCACTGATAAATTGTCAGTTTTGTGTGTGTGTGCATGGGGTGTGATGATAGATGTCTTAAAAATGGTATAGATGTAAGACTGCATGTTTTTAAGTTTTCTGTTATGCCTTATCCATATCTTGTAACTAGCACTTGTTCTATCCTTATTTTAGTAACACAAACTGAGCACACTTCCCGGGTATAATTGCCCACTAAGACTACTAAGATAAAATGTGACTTTATTTATTACAGATGGCAATTAGTGATAGTAAAGTTGGTCATTTGTCATTATCATTTTAAATACCAAGATAAAATACATATTATATACATGTACATGAATGCACTTATATAAAACTGATCTTGTCAAGCATTTGCATCTCACTATTCAATGTATATCTTTATTATGAATGCAGAGATTCCTTTTAAAGTAAACTAGATCTAAATTTTATAACATACCTATGGTGATGTCACCAATTAACTCACACTCATCACAAACCACTGCTCCAGGTGCTATCTTCACACTGTAACAAAATGTTAAAAAATGAAAGAAACCTTAACAAGAAACATTTAAGATGCATTATCTCAATCTAAGTGTCTAACCATTCATGCAGTCATATATGTGGTGTTATTATGTGCAAATGCTAGTTTAGGAAAAGGATGACCATGTCAACGAGTTTGAAAATGCCAGAAAATGACTCCTAGGTTCATAAAAGCTTACTTTGATAAAACAGTAGGTAGCATTCAACTACAAAAGATTACAGAAATTCAGCATTTAAAGGGCTATCAATATGCAGAATTGTCAAGAACTAAACTGAGCTATCAAAATATTAGATTTAGAAGCAAATAAAAGAAAGCAAATCATTCAATATTCACTGAAATGCATTATAAAAACCTTAAGCAAAACATGCACATTTTACTTATGTAAACGTTTGCTAAGATAGTTTATAATGTACTTTGTTTGTAGCCTTGATGCACCAAGAAATTATATAAACTTCATGGAGACACTAATGTATTTAAAAGTCTACAGCTGTCTACTTCTGTGATGGAATTCATCTCAAACTATAACCTATTTACAGATCAATTTAGTTGAAAAAAAAACCTGCTTACTGCACTAGAGGCTCATCACACGTGCAGTGCTCATGACAGGTTCACTTTATTTGTTGCAGGGTAATTAAGAAGCAGCTCATGCAGTTATAACTAATCAATAATACCAGCCTAGAATAACATCAACAACATCATCACACAGAACTATCCTGACAGGATATGCTTAGCATCATATTGTAACAATAGATCAGTAAGGACAGTATGTTCTCTATAACTTGTATAAGAGATTTTTGAAACATGTTGACAAATTTGTCGATGCAAAAAAACATCACTTTCTTAAAAGGAAGATGTGCATTCATGTGAAGGAATATGAGCAATGTACAATATGCATAACAAAGGTTATTAGCCTGACCAGCCTATAATTAGATTATGAGCCAATAATTCCAGCCCTGACCTCTGTACTATTTTAAGTTTTTATGATAATGCATGCCAACCATTGGCATAGTATAGCTGGGACCTATAGTGCCTATTTGCAGCCCTATGCTGCTCAAGGGAGCAACAAGGAATAAACTAAACTATCAAATCAAATCAAATCAAACTTTATTGTCTGTCGTGGAAACCCACGACAGAAAATTTTCTTTACCTCACGAACACATATAATATGACGATCCATACTTATACTATAACTATATATATATATACTTATAACTATAGTGCTTATTGTGTCCATAACAAGTACACTCATTGCAATAGGCATGAAAAAGGTTATATAAGATTAACTGGCCTTTAGAACAGTTAAATATTACATATATAGCAGCTAAATATAAGTTCCGATCTAGCCTAGCTGTGTGCTGTTTAAGCTTTTATAATAACACATGTAACACTGTAGACAAGTGACAAAATGAAACAGGCCTTAAGATGAGCCCATAATACAAGTGTGTGCGGCCCTATGCTCCTCGAGGAGTAACAAGGACTAAAGTTCACTAAACTATAATACATGTGCAAAAATTTTATGTTGCTTTAGACAAGCATGGAAGCTCCATTTTATTTCTTCTTTTTTTTTCTCTCTCTCTCTTCTTCCCATTCCCTACCCCAATGGCGAACTCCAAATCTATCACACGTCAAGAATGCGCTTTTTCTATAATTAATCTGCGACTGAAGTATAACCTTTTTGGTTATCTACTGATGCTACCAAGCTTAACAAAAAGTTCAGGGAAGTTCTTGTTCACTGTTCAGTCATTGATGGTGTACAACTAAGGTGGACATGCAGTGCTCGGTCCCGACGACGTGTGCAAAAACAAGGAAACAAGAGGATTAATAAATGACTGATGACCATATGCTTGAGAGACCTAATTATCCACTTTATGCCATTAATCTCTAAAAGTACTCAGTACTGTAACTAAAGCAATCTGTTTACTAACCTGGACTTATTCTGTGACGCCATCTTGAAATAAATTCCCAAAAATTCACGTTAACGAGAATTTAAATATATTCAAAGAATTTCATTTTATTTCTTGTACAGAAAGCTATATAAATAATATTTCGAAAATGTATATAGAGTATTATTTTAAAGCGATTCACAAGATGATCACGTGACTTGTAAAACTTAGTTAACGTCATACAAGAAACCTCTTAGCCGATATTCGGCAGGGAGATGCTCAAGGCTTCGGACGCCATCGTTTTGGACGAGAATTTTGGGCCGCAGACGAAGGAAAAAGAAGAAAACATGCCAGCTTTACGAAAGACAAACATGTAAGTTGTTTTCTTTGTGAATTTGACTTACCGCGAGACAAGAAATGTAACTGCGTTATTATCCCTTGACGGTCATCAAAACAAAATGGCTGCCAATTCACAGCTATTTCGCCAAATTGTTGAAAGCGAAATAAATAAGTTTTGTCATATAAAACTGAAAATTCATTTCATATTATGTTTTCGCATTGATACAGAAGGAACTTTACATTTAATTTGGTGAAGATACATTCTTCGATAGTTCTAAGCTTTGAAAAATTGAATTTGGCAACTGTCGGTATAGTCAGCTGGTGCTAGTGGCAGTGCTGTGGTGGACAGTGACCTAATTTTGTTGCTTTGTTCACCGTGGCTACAGTTACGAGACTGTTTTGAAGAATTCGAAAGTTTAGGAGTTATGTAAACAAGAAAATGTCGAGCATAAACTGGAATTACATGTTTGTAAAATGTATTAAGTGTAATTACCAATTCACAAATAACCAAGCGTTTTAGTGGACTAAATACCCGAAATACCCGTCCAATACGTTTTATGCTTGCCGGAACAAGCCACACCTGATTAGATTTTGGGCTTGGTTACAATAGGATGACGCATAGCGACAACTAGGTTAAAAGGTTTGGACAGCGTAAATTCATTATTTTCTTATGATTTAATTCTGTTAGTAGTTTTATACAGTATTGTTATTGTTGGATGGAATTAAATGTAGAGGCAACAAACTTTACACTTTGAACAGCACACCCACTGATTGCAGGGCATTTTACAGTCAATTTTATCTAATAATAAACCTCTTACTGATAAGTCAGCAAGCTCATAGGTAATCTTTGTAGTTAAAAGAATAGTGATTAAATGTCTTGCGCTGTGTCCAATATCAATTATGAGATAGTTGGTTTTATGACTAGTAAGTAATACATACCAGACTGAAAACATTTTACTGCTGCAGAAATGTCAGAAAGAAAAAAATAGTACTGCTGGTTATCAACATGAACTAGAAGATAATTTATAAACATTTCTGTGATGGGGGAGGGGGCTTGAAACTGGCTCATTATCACACAAAAAATTTTCTTCCACCCTAATATTTTGAATCGGCTTTCTGAGAATTGTCAAGGGGTCTGAATGTGAAAAGGGATGAATCACAAGATCTGCTTGTGTGCCTAAATTTCTGAGTGCACAAGGAACCATCAGCTGACTTTGACAGGGTATACTGTGGTAAAAGTTCACAGTTGATCTTAGTATGTTTACAGTGTCACAAAAGTCTGACTAAATTTCAAAAATGAAAATCTGAAGGTTTTAATATCCAAATTATTACAATTTCTTAAAATATAATTTAGTCGTAATAAAGTACATTGTCCTTGTTACATATAAACTTTAAAGATATGTATCTTACCTTTTATGTCTTATAAACATTTCCATTGAGATGCAGTTGATTTCTTTGTTTTTCTTACACGTACCCAAAAAAAGAACCATTTATAGTTTCATGATATGAAATGTAGAAAAAGAAGACAGCTCTGTATAGTCTGTTAATGTTAGCTAGTAAGTAGTCCATGCCAAGTACATTGCTTATATGATACTTCAGTTTATTGATTATTTGGGCAATATCTTTAAGAGTGGCAGATGGTGAATAGTATTAATTTTTCTGGCTATGATTAAGTTAAAGGGTGTAGTTAATTTCATTCTATTATTAGTCACACCGTGGTGTCATTTGCATTTCTGTGCTGGGAATAAGAAGTTCAGGGCTTCTGCTTATGCAAAAAATTGCATACAGTATGCATTAAAAGTTCGGAGGACCCCTTCAATTTTCGTCAGTGGGGTCCCAAATTTGGGTGAAGAACAAGGACCCCTTAAAAATCTGAAGAAGGGATCCCTGGGACCCCAAAGAATTTAGCCTTAGCAGAAGCCCTGGAAGTTCATTCATAATTCTGTATTGTGTAATAGTTACTGAGGAGTATAGTGAATTTTAAAAGCAGAATTGCTTGCCCCCACTCATTTTCAAGCTTAGCTATAACTAAGGATTTTAGGTAATTGCTATTTCTCAAATAACAGCTGATGCATGCTCGAAGAGGAAGCCCTGATGAAAACTGCAAAGTTTTGAAAGGGCAGCACTTAAATGGTTTATTTGTTTTGTGTGTTATTTGTAGAATTTTCTGGAACATGTAACGGCTGGTTATTATTGAAATCTGTTGATGTGCGAGGACAAATGCATCCTATGATATGGCATTTGCACCATGCTGTAGAAAATCTATATTTACTGGAGACATCTGTTACAGATGTGAAAATGCACCTCTCTATAACAACCTAAGATTGTTGTTTTGATATGCCTCCTTTTCACGTTTTCAAAAGAAATCTGTAGTACCTTAACACCTAACCAGTGTTTTAGGGTATAAAAGTCCAACAAAGGAGTTCAGTAACATATGGAAAAAATCATTTATAATGAATTTGCAGATTTTTTTTTAATTAGACTGCTTATGCTGGGGAAGGAAGGTGGTTGTGTGGACAAAGGAAGCCAACCTTGATGTTAGGTGTTATGCTGTGCTAAAAAATATCTAATCGTTCATGTGAAGTGTTTAACTTCCTTATCTAGAAATGTTCTCACTGCTTCATAAAGGATACTATAAATAGGTGCACTAGTAACTGCGCTGTTGGCCAGGTGACGTCATCTGCTCCCATTTTTATGTATATAAGGGTCTTCATGCATCAAAGTAGTAGGTTTACACCAGCAATTGAAGTTATATTTTTAAGAACAGAATTTTTCTCAAATGGGGCAGATAAGACAACGTTCACACAGGTAAAGAAACCGAAGCTTGCCTATTTATTCATTATTTACTCTTCAAGAAATGTTTTTTGTGAATTTAATGAGTTTTCCTGTTATTGAAGAAAACATTTTTAGCGTTTGTGACTAGACTTGGTTAGAAAGCATTATTCTCCTTTTGTTGCAGCATATCCAGTTCCCGGTATATTATACGGCTGGGTCCAGGGCCTCTGTGGTGCTCCTGATGTGCCCCACGCCGGTCATGAATCCCAAGTGTCATTCGTGACAGAGGGCAACGGCGTGGGGGTCTTTAAAGCGCCCCCTGTCAATGCTGAAGGCTTCCTGGCCAACAGCTCGCTGGTTTCTCCATCATCACGTGCTGAACTGAATGCCAACATCAGCTCTAGTGCATCTGTGGACCCCTTCGGTAACCTTTCGGGAAAATTCTCTGGACCTGCTCAGAGTAAGTTGATGGTATCTTTAGAGTAAATGTTTTATAATTTGTCTTTAAAGAATGCTGCAGCCTTCCCTTTAAAAAGAAATAAGGTAACAGATTATAGCTTCATGTAAGCAAAGATTTTGGTGGTCGGTTGATTCCATTTTGTAATACTTTTTTATATAAATTTTACAGTTTTCTAAGTACATTTTGTAAAACATTTTTGACACTTTAAAGTCGTCTAAGCTACCATTATTCACCTAGCATTGCTGCACAAATCTTACATTGTCTTAAGCTTTTGTTTCTTCCACTGTTTTAGCTGCTTAAAATATGGGCTTAAAATGCAACTAATTTAATAAGCTTAGCATTTCATTCAGCATTGCAGAAGTCTAACATTAACAAAATCAGTATTTTTACAATCAAACTAGCTGCTATTCAGAAAAGTATTAATGAAAGATGGATATTGAGTTAGGATCATATAAATATTTTTGTCTTTCCATTTCTGTTACACTTACAGCTTCTGAAGTTGGGTGTGTGCAACTTTCAGAGCAGGGAGACAGTGCTGTCAACCTATGCTTTAAAGTCTCTCCAGTCCCTGGTAAGGAAGTGGTATGGGAGACTATCCTGGTTGACAACTCCCGTCTCTATGTTGAAGTTCCCCATGGCATCTTACCTGAAGGCTCCCGTGAAAGGTGATATTTACTTACCCAGTCCCGCTGCTCCCTTTGTATTTTTCATGTGTATTTAACTTTTTTTTTTTTTTTTTCGTCCATCCTGGGACTATTTTTTTTAACAAAAGATTTTTAAACATGTTTCACTTCTGTTCATTCAAGAGCAGTCATTAACTTGATGTATGATATCCTTTTCATCACTTAATTCCAGGCAATAAATTGCTATGATTAAACAGTGTTCTTTGCTTATATTAGAAACATGTACTAGTTATCTTGCTTGTGATTCCCCCCACCCCAACCACCAGCTTGATTGATCTGTGGTTAAGAAATAACTCTCAAGTCAGCTGCTGGTAATCAATAGGTTTTATTGTGTACTTTTAGTTTCCACATAGTATTAAGGCAATTTGGCATACTAGTGCACAATAGATTGATACTATTTCAGTCTGATAACGCTGCTGGAGTATGCTGAAGAGCAGCTGAAATGCACACACGTCATCTTGTGCTTTAAGAAGAACAGGCCTGACAGATGTAAGCTCATTTTACATTAATCTTACAATTTTTACTTAAAATCGTGAGAGCTGTTTCATTTCACAACCATGGGCAATATAGTGCAGTATTTACAGCACCATCTTTCAAAAGACGAACTTTGTGAGAACTTTAAATTATATGCCACTATTCAATTTAGGCATATTTTTAAGATGGCACTTTTCTGTACTCTTTTGGGTTTGCTTTTTGTTTGGTTGGTTTTTTTAGCATAAAGGATATTTTTATTTAATAGTTTTGCTGATGGTAGGGATGGTCGAAGCTGTAAACATTTACCTTTGAAAGTTTTTTAAATGATTGGAAAGGGGGGGGGGGGGATGGTGCAGTGATCCGAAATCTTGGAGTGATATTCTAAATCTGCAAATGGAGTATTGAGTGTAAATGTCTACCAAATGGTTTGTTTCAGCCTCGCTGCTGCGAGTGTTCAACTTTTTTGGGTTCACTATTTTGCCACCTGGACATCAGTTGGTGCCAAAAACAGAGGACCTCATCTTCATGGCCTATGTCATTGATAATGATGGCACCGACAGCAGCGATGATGACAGCAAAAGCGACTGTGGTAGCGAGTAATTGGCCAGCAAGCCTCAGCGTTGATAAACCTTTTTTTTTTTAATCCCCAGCTTTTTTTAAACTAAGCAGTTTTCAGGAATATAAACTGATAAAATTAGTTGATACAGCATTTGTGTTTACCCTTTTTTAAAAGTTTATGTTGTTTGACTTCATTTTTAATTTCTAAAGATCAAAATCATTTTAATTTTGTTAGGATTGGGAACAATTCATGATTTAGCTTGGTTTGCAACAGAACCATTTTTAGCATAGTGTGTGTTTTCATCAGTCTAGTCTTTTCAGGCTGAGTTTACATTGAGCCAATGCTTTTGTTTCTTTTCATGCTACCACAATCTACAAATGTGTTTTTCACCTAAAGTTTTATTCATGTCAACATGCTTTGGTAAGAAACACATGTTCCAACTTATTAAATGCAAAGCGTTCAGGACAAAAATACTCTTAATTTCAACAAAATATTTATAGAAAAAATGACTTTCATGCAAAATATACCAATTTCGAACAAGATACCTTGGTTTTGTCGCTGTCCTGAATCAACCGGCACATCCTTCTGCCAAAGCAACAATGAAGTATATTAGCCTGTGACACAAGTTTTTTAAAGTGTACAATTGTAAATTGACAAATTGTGGTTGGTTGGCAAGATTTTTTCTAGCCTGTTCCCTTTGGGAAGAAAAATTATTGGGTTGGAGGGGAGGGTGTATTCACTCGTTAGTATTGGTAGTGCATGCATATATCTGCAAGCATTTTTAATTGTTCTTTTAAGTTTTTATATGTAATGCCCCCTGCCCTGCTTCTGTCACGAATAACAAAACACTTGTCATATTGGGATTCCCATTTTCATCATACATTTGAAAATATTGCAGAAAAAATGTCGTGGTGTGAGTAACATTCACTGTACTCAAGTCACTTTTCCTCTTTATTTTAAATGCCAAAGTGTCCTCTTCACCGTGCCACTTGAGTTTAATAAGTTCAGATTTTGGCTTACCACCAGAAATCTGAATGTGTGTGAGAGCAGCATGTGTTTTCACACAATAAATAGACAAATCTTTAGACAAGAAACAACTAAAACCGTCCAATTGTTTACTTGTGAAAGTTTTATATGGAAATGCGAAGGTTTAAAAAAAAAACTACTCTTGGATTCAGTTGCTAATTTTTATTTGCTGTTAGCAGATATGAACAGTTAATGACTTGAGTGCAGTGTTTGAGATGATGGATGTGTGTACACACCGAAAGGAGTTCTTTGAGATGAATACGATGTTTGTTTTTGCAAGGCTGCCCATTTCAGTTTTCAACTTTTAAATCTTATGTAGTTGGAATTAAAGTTTAAAATACTGTACTTGTGTTTTTGTGTATTTTGTTTTTGCAGAGACCAGTTTTGTGGTAAATTAATAAAACAGCAAAAGGTAGTAAAAAAAAAATTCTTGTCAAAGAGAACTTTCCTTAAATAAAAACATAGCTGATGCTGGATGCAACAATATGCAAGCATCTATATAGGACAAAGATCGTACCTAAGAACACTGGGTAATCACTTTCAACAACAGATTCAAACTACTGGGAGAGGCATTATTCTAATGTTGCATTTCCTGATCTGCAACAGGCTTACCATAAGAGTTTCCATTTTTGTCCACACTTCAGAGGGTAGTACATGATCACTATTGCATGGCGGCATATTTATCAAGATGTTAGAACAGTCTACGCAAGACATATTCTACAAATTTCTTAATGTTCACCCTTGCTATGGTTTGATCCTAAATTGTCTTATCACTTCAGTTACCTTGTGAACAGAATACAAAAGTTAACGCTTTTTTTTTATTTTTAATCTTATCTCCCCGGGTTGTGTCATCTGACAAACCAAGTGTAAAAGAACTAAGACTAATCTACTAAACCCCACGTCAAAGGATTGAACGATGTCATTTGAAGTGTAATATCGATTTGTCTTGATGTTGGATGAATGTGGTACAGGGAGACGTCAGCTGTTCTCCCAGCTCAAATTGTCAGAGCACAGACATGTAATACAAGTTCGTCGTCAGAAGCTTGAAATTTTAAGCACAAAGCTGCTTTGTGCGCTGTAGGTGGAAAACAAAACTTGGCTACGACGAACGAGATTGACTGCTCGCTGGTTATAAAGATCAGGGTCTTGTAATAAAGGAATTGAATCTTTACCCGGTTAAATTTTCAACAAATTATTGTAAACCAAAATAACTATTTTCCTGCATGTCGGAGTAGCAAGAACTAACTGCAGATTTGACCCGGAAAGGAAAATATATTGTGCAACGTTATTGCGCATGCGTGTGTGGAATGGAAGCAGAAATGAAAAACATTGATGTTAAAGAAGAAAAATTTTCTCGTTTCGTCACTGTCTAATTTATCAGTTTCTTGAGAGATTGATAAGATCTAAGTAGATAGTACGCATTGCGATCAGAGAAGAAGTACCTCCATGTTTTCTGTGAGAAGATAACAAGAAGGCAGAATATGGTTCGATTGAAAAGGCTGCTGTTGTGCGTCTGCTTCTTATGCCGAATAAGGATAGCAGGTACAAGGATCGACTGAAAAAAAAGTTGGGCATCACTTAGTTAATTTTTTAAACATTTATATTAATAAGCACAAATAATTGGAACGGTTACGCTCCTTCATTTTTTTTTTTCGAATTGCAGGCACCACTTCTTAAGTACGGAAGTAAGCTTAGGAACAGCTGCTGCAGTGTTGGACTGTTCGATACTTAATTATTTTCAAATTAGTTTTTGTGAAAATAAAATTTGTGATTTTCACTAAAGTTCTAAAGATTAATGTTGATACATTTTACCATTAATAAGTAAACAAAATTAACGATGATTTGTCATTTTCAAGACGTACAGCAGTCGCAATAATTGCTACCAAAGAAGGCGTTATTACATGCTTCCTTCCTTACATACAGCCTTAAGTCGTTATCTCACAAACCGTGCCTCTCATCGCATTTTGCGGAAGAACAGATTTTCCCATAGTTATGGATCACAAACCCTTTTAATGTCACCTACTTTTGACTCTCACCCAACTTTTGTGTTGGATGGATGGTGGCAAGATAATTGTGTCTGGTTAGAATTTTGTTGTTGTTGTTATTGGAAGTCCAGTAGGGTAGTAATGTAGGGTAAAATGCTTGCTTGTAAGCACAGCAGTAAGGGTTATGGGTTATTGACCTTATCTCAGGGCACATGCTATCTCTGTAGACATGATAGCTGTTAAGGCCTAGCATCAAGGTCATCTTTGAGTCTTTCCCCACATCTATCTAACACAAAACCATTGCTAGATGTTTATCTGTATCATTCAATCAGCCAACTATATATTATTTGTCATTACTTGTGGTAGACTTGTGGTTCTCCATGCCATTGCCCAAATAACAGAGTTTACTGCACTTCCACATTTCTTTTGGGGCTTTTGAGATAAGACAAAGACAAGGAAGAAGCGAGGATACCTCATAATTACATGCTTCTTTAGAACAAAGGATGTAGATTGTAAACATGCTTTGATACAAAGGTATGATGTTCCAGTGTGTTTATACATATAATGATGTATGTAATATGAGTCCATATGGTAATGGGCTTATGTTGATTATTAGACATCCTTATTCATCATCCAAAACAGACTAACAGATTTTTGGTTAACATTGTCAGTGCTGGGTTAAGAAGACAATGTACTTGATGCATACTTTATGACTGGTCTGATGTATCTGTATTCTCCTTTGGCCCCCTACCCTTCTTACAATTCCTCAATGTTCCCCTCTCCTTTTTTTCTGAGGTGTGAGAAAAATGGGTGGTATGAAAAATGGCTTCCTTGAATTAAACTCTAGAAATGCTGGAATTTCTTTTAAGAGACAAACACAGGCTGTTGATATGTCTAGTAGTATTGTTCACATCTGTAATGTAACCATGTATTTCAAGATTAAACTTTTAAAATTTGTCATAGAAATATTTGGAAAGGGTTACAGTCAATGTTATTATAGCATAGTCAAACTGTGTTTTTTTTTAATTTAAGTGTTGTAAGGTTTGGAATTGTTCTTTTTCAGAACAAGAACAATTAAATGATTACATTTTGGACTACCAGCCATTGACTTATGATCCTTTGGATTTACACAATAAGCATGACAGAATAAAACGCTCAGTAGACCAGCATTTACAACTATCATTTTCTGCATATGGAAGGTATACACCCATGCTTTAAAAACAAATGCTGAGTTGATGTGCATTTTCTTAATTTTGTTTTCATTTCACTTTTTCCCACTTTTCTATGAAAAGATTCAGCAAATATGCTAGATTCATGGCATTTTTTTCCCCAGTTAAAGAATATTAGAACTGCAGTAAGCATGGAAATACAAGTTCATTTCAGGTCTTTTCAGAAGTATTGGAAACATGCATAAATACAAATACTGTATAAATTTTCAGAGCAGATATGTTTCATTCTGCTTTAGTGAAACATCCAGCCTTTGTCTAAAATAGCATAAACATAGTTTATCATTACATAGTTTGCCATTTTTCATGTTTCATGTTGTCTATAATTTCCTTGGTGACTTATGTGTTTTTCTTCAGTTTACATAAGGTTTACATTTTTAACTGAATAAATATACTTCATCTATTTGTGGCTGTTTCAGATATTTTTACAGAATAAAAATACTTTAGCTGTTTGTGGTTGTTTCAGAGATTTCAAGCTAAAGCTACAAAAAGACAATTCCATATTTAGTACAGATCATCAAACATTAAATGGTGATGGTTCTTTAGCACCTGTAGATACATCATTCATTTACAGTGGCTTTTTGGAAGGTAAGAAAAGATGCAACAATATCTTAAAAACATATTAAATGCTCTTCTGCAACATGACTTATTAAAGGAGCTCTAGAACAGTTAGGTGACATACCATCTTATCAATCAAACCAGGGAGTTTAATAAATGTAATCAGATGAAACAGATGTTTCTCATAACATCTGAGGCTTGGAATTTATATAATTTTGTGGGTATCAAGATGTTACAGAACTGCAAATGAACTTCACACGATAAGTGTTCTATTTTCAATTTCATGTAAATTGAAAGTGTCAGCATATGATTGTAAGCAAGTTGTTATGGTTGTATTTATATGTTTTGTATTAGTTGTTATTGATATTCTTATTCATAAAATATATATATTTTAGATTCTTTATAGAGAATGAAATCTGTGGTCTTTTTAATTCAGAGGCTATATGACCTTGAGCTTCTAATTAATTCCCAAATATGCACAGATTTTAAGCATTTTCAAAAATCATAAAAAAGTAAATTAAACATGACAATCAATCATCAGTGCTTTCTTGTAAATTCATAGTATCTAATGTAGTGTTCAGTTGGACATGGATTACAGGCAGTAGATTCTTATTGTCAAACACCACAGAGAAATTGTCATGGTGATGAGAAACAACTTTAGTAAATCCAAAAAAGTGAAAAATATCTATTACCATCTTGAAAGTTGATGTGTTCCTTCATGACACCATCGTTTTCAAAAAGAAAGGTACATCCTGAAAAAATCTAAATCTTCTTAACAGTATTAAGGAATGTAATAGTTCACCTATATTTTGTTCTTCTTTTTTAAAAAATGTTTTTGAAGTAAAACTGATTGAATATGGGGCATATGCCTATTCAACTGCTTTGTTGCTGAAGGTGTATGCTGTGAATGAGTTGAAGCTAACAGTAAAGAGTAGCATAGTGAACATAAGAGCAGTTGTTCATTGCATTTAGGGCATGGTATTGGAAAGTGGAGCCCAACTCTCTTTTTTCCTTCCCCTGTCAAATTAGGTACCTATTTCCTAATTTAATCTTCAGAGCTCTGTATTATATTAAAGACAATAATCTTGATGTTGCCAATCTTTGTGACTTCTTGACAGCTTATTTTTTTAGTTGTTTGTTTACTTGTGTCTTCTGTACTTATTGTCTGTTACAACATAATTTCTTCTTATGGCTAACTCTGGCCTGTATGTGCAGGTATATTAAAAGTCAGTCATAAATTCAAAATTTTGTTTTGACAGATGTACCCTAACAGCTATGCTCACATTGCTGTGATAAATGGAACTGCAAGAGGCTATGTACAAGTTCCAGGGCACACCACATTTTATATAGAACCTGCTGAAATTTACTTTAGAAATCCAGGATTCCACACAGTCATTTACCCTCAGACTCACATGAACTTAAATCCCTATAGGTAAGCCACTACCACCATCCTAATTATTATAATATCATATATTTATTTACTTCTTTTCAAAATAAATTTTACTTGAATTAGCTGTCCAGAGCTTAAGGTTCTTTTAATATCCTTGTTTGGTAGTGCCTGAGGTTAATCTGAACACTTCTCTTTAGTTTTAAATGTTCTTTTATTGGGATTTGAGCAGTTTTTTATGATCCAAGTTTGAGACCCCTTCTCTGCCTTTTTGACTCTCACACACACACACACACACAAGTGTGTAAATTTGCAGTAGAAAAGCACCTTTTTTCCAGACATCGACGAGAAGCTGAACTAGGCGTGTGTGGTAATGATGCTGCTGCAGAATGGATGAAGAGGCATGCAGATTCGGTCATCCTGGATCAACCTCTTAACAGAGCTGCTCGGGTATGTTCAGTGATGAAAGTATAGTAATTCACAGATCTCTCAGAAGATGCAGATATTTACCTTTTGTTATTTAATGAAATGAGTATGAGTAAACCATTATGATGTACTTTCAGTTTTAGTGATTTCTCTCTTACACATACACACACACCTATTTGTTGGATCTTTTACCCTCTTTCTACCAACTTTATATTTGAGGGATTAGGGTATGGTTAGAAGGGCTGATAAATCTTTGCTGACCTTATTGTCTGTGCATTTGTGCTCTGCCAAGTATGCATCAGAGACAGAAGAAAGACACAGACCATACTTGAAGTACACTGCTGAAAATAACAGTGGTCATCGAAAGAGAAGAGCCACAATTGGGGAGAAAAACACATGCTACCTCTACCTCAGAGCTGACCCCATTTTATGGGAACACATCAAGTTCAAAAAGTACAATACAAAGCTGGTTAGTACAGGTCTTTTCTTCCCTTTTTTAAATTAATGATTATTAAAACTGCATTTTGTCAAATAGATTGTAATTTTTAATTCTGTGTTTGATCAGAAAACACTGCTTGAAGAATTATCCATTTTTGCATTTCACATTTGGTACATTTAGTGACCTGTTGCATAAATTCTTGGTGTTAATCATGTCAAAAATTGTTTTAAATGGTAAAACTGACAATTATACGTTAAATTGCTCTAGAATGCATGCATATCTTGGTCGTTTGTACTTTAGTTTGCTTGATTTATCTACAAAAAATCCTGCTTGAAATTTTAAGGGGTTTTTTGTTTCGTTGTAATGGGGGAATAATAATAGTCAGTCATGATACTTTTTCCAATCTCCAGAGTGATGAGAGAACACAAGAAGAAATCCTGGCCTTCTTTGCAAACCATGTTAGTGCTGTCAAGAACATTTACTCAAAGACAGAGTTTCACACATATGATTATGCCATGAAATATGTTGGCGTTGACTTTGTAGTCCAAAGAACAAGTGTAAGTACATTGCATCAGAATTTAACTGCCATGATAGGAGAATGAACATTTTTTGGTCAATCTCAGGTCCTTTTTTTCTATCTACCTGCAGCCTTTCTTGATTTGTTTGCCCATGGCTCATTTTACAACATTTAGTTATACAAAAACAGCAGCCTTTCCATATCTTTAGGTTGATAATCATGTGACAAGTCTGTTGGTGGCATCATCTTCAGCTGTGTCACTAGAATGCAGTCTTTGGCAAGTGAACTGGGTGAAAGAGATTTCTTCCAACCAGTGATACTAGGGCAGATATAATAATATAAAGGTGTGATGAAGTCTAAGTGACAGATACAAGAGATCTAGAAGAGTGTGGGACATGGTTGTCTGCATATTTTATTATTGTGTCTTTACAGATAATGACTCTGGAAACCAGTATTGTAATACCAATCGTGCCACTAGTTACTGCAACCGCAACATTGATGTGACAAACTTCCTCAACCTTAACTCCTTGGATCAGCATGATGAGTTCTGCTTAGCATATGTTTTCACCTTCCGAGATTTCACCAAGGGCACACTGGGACTTGCCTGGGTAGGGTCAGACTCAAGTAAGTGTAGTACATAATCTGAAATGTTCAAATGTGTGAACTTCAGGTGGGTTGAATGTGAGGTCTTAAAAATGTCTTTAACTGCCAGTGTCAAGTAAGAATCAATTTGGCTAAGTCTGGTCTGAATGAATAGTTGACTTGGAGCTGGAGACAAGCACCTCACATTCATTTTCAATACCTCACATGCAAACCATCAAATGGCAATTTGGTAAAGCCAGACAACTTGGGCTACCAGAACACAATCATGTGCCAACAACATATTTGAGAGGAAAAATACTCAAAACCCAGCACAAGAATGTATCAATTCATATATTTATTAGGGCTCTTCATAGCTGCATGGAATATTTAGCTGGTGTTTCTCACACTAAAGGTGTTTCTCACACATAATTGTTTTTGTTCTTAAAATGTTTGTTCATATGCCATTTTTGGTCTGTCGTAAGTACCATAGGCTGATTAATGTTTAAGCCACCAGACAAAAAAGACATGAAGGGAATTGTGACTACACCTATGTGAAAGAGGAGACTTTGTACAAATGTTGTTGGAAGGGTAAAGGGGCTGTTTTGAACATGTTTTTAGAGGCATCTGGCAGAGCTTTCTTGGGTGTATTTTTAGGAGCAGCTGGAGGTGTGTGTGAACGACACAAGGACTACCCTGAAGGAGGAGGGCGTGTCAGCAAGAGTCTTAACACGGGAATAGTCACTGTCATCAATTATGGAAAGGCTGTTCCAGCTAGAGTGTCACAGCTTACCTTTGCCCATGAGATTGGCCATAATTTTGGATCACCTGTAAGCATTGGAAATAATTTTTTGTCGGGAGTTATTTGTACAGTAAGGCCTGAACAAAAGCCATTGGAGCAAGATGGAGTTCCTGCAGAACAATTTTTTCACATTCTTTTATCAGATAAATGTAACATATAAAACTCACATAATATTTTTATTGAATTTTGTTAATGTGCTTTTTGTATTAAGATGTCTGGTGTGCAGAGATCACGTGACCTTATATTGACACATTTACATCTCATTAAAGAGAAGAAAGTTTTACATCACTGCCTCATAATTTGAGGGTAAATAACCAGCATGATATTTTAAAAAGTATGCCTGTTTATTTTCAGCATGACAGTGGCCCACTATGTGCACCATATGGAACCAATCGCAAAGAGGCTGAAGATGGCAACTATATTATGTTTGCTAGTGCAACCATGGGCGATAAGCCTAATAATGATGACTTTTCAGTGTGCAGTCTGGATAACATCACACGTGTTCTTGATGCAGTGCTAAATGAACGATATGGAAAAGTGAACTGCTTCCAGAGTAAGACAAATGTTCCCATCAATAACTGTAATACTATAACGTAGTGAAAAGCATGAATCGTGGTGGTGTAACAGTAAAGCATGCACTGCCTGAATGTGGTCTAAAGTAGATCAGTGCATAATTATCCATCACAGAAGTTCTTACTTCTCTTCCTACCTAAGGTGGTACATAAGGGATCCACTAGAGATCTCCATTTTTGTCTGTCAGCAACAAAAGTTTAGCTATGGTGCTCCAGAACAGTTTTTGGTCCTTTAATTCTCATTCTACTGACCTTCACCATGTTTCTTTTGGCTGACCATGCTTCCTCTTGCCATTAGCTGTCCAATGAAGAGCTATTTTGGGTGATGCTTCTGGTTTCATTCTATACACATACTCTAGCCATTTCCATCTTTTTTTGGATTGTGTGTGTCATATTTGTGCAGCTGGCTCATGTAAGGATTTCATTACAAATTTCGTTAGTAATTAGGCCAGAATATCTTGAAAATTCTCCTCAGACATTTGGTTTGAAAGGTCTCTAGTTTCTGCCTGATTTTTACTATCTTCCAGCACTCACTTCCATAGAGTAAGACCAAAAAGACTTTGCTTCTGTAGATTCTTAATTTTGTAGTTCTTCTTAGAGCTTTGAACTTCCAAATTTCTTTTAGTATAGCAAAGGCTTGATCTGCTTTGATGAGTCTGTTCTTCACATCCTTTTCTGTATCTCCAGCTGTTGTTACTAGACTGCCAAAATATGTAAATTCTTGGACTTTCTTTACTTTTTTATTATCAGTTACATCACAGAAGTATCTTTTTTTTCATGTTTCATTTTGGCCATTTTGCAGAGCACTCTTAGAATACAGTTTCAGACGTCACTTTGAGGGTAATATTTTCATTGAGAAAACATTGTGTTAAAATTTTTCTAGGTTTCTCTTTGTTTGTTTTGTTTTCTCATTCTTTTATGATTTAAAAGACATTTTTTAAACCATGTTTCATGATTCAGAGTCAACACAAGCATTTTGTGGAAATGGTATCACAGAGGGTGAGGAAAAGTGTGACTGTGGCTATGCAGCAGACTGCGATGACAAGTGTTGCTATGGCAAGGGTTCCCTGGTAGGTCAGGAGTGCACACTAAGGGAAGGCTATCAGTGCAGGTAATTATCATTTTGCATTTCAGAACGATTACTTCCAGTTGTAATCCATTTTTGTGCTGTGAGGTGTTACACAAAACCAGTCTTGTACTTCTTTTCGTTGTTTTCTTGTTTTTTTTAGTCCCACTGCAGGACCATGCTGTTCTCGAGACTGTGGCTATATTACGCAAGAGAAGAGATCTGTGTGCCAGCCACAGGATGACTGCAAAGCTGAAAGTCTTTGTGGATATCCTTTACTGTATAAATTACTTTACAGTATGCTTAAAATCATCTAAGACATTTTAATGCACACATTTGTGCTTGTTTTCCTAAATAGGCTTTTTCAGGGGAAGTGGCAGTAACTTAGTCTATTTAGTTTTGCTTGATGTATTTGTTGTTTGTCTTTATATGCCACCACCTGGCTCATTTTGTTCTTGATGAAGTCATTCTGTACCGTCGCCACCATTATATACCACTAGGTCTGTTTTGTACTTTGGTTCAGGATGTTCATTGCTAGTCCCATGCAGTTTGTATTTTCTTACTTACCACTACTTACAAGCTGTGGTAACAGGTTTTATGTAACACCCAAGTTGTTCAGTTATCCTTGACTTGCCAAACAGGGAAAAGTGCAATGTGCCCTAAAGCACAACAAAAACCAAATGGAACATTTTGCAATGACTTCTCCCAGATTTGCATACAGGGGGTGAGTTACCTATACAGTATTTTTTTTAAGTTAAAATAGTTATTTTAAAATAATGTTAATATCTAAAACCAAGCCTTGCTACAGCTTTTTGTGAAAGCAAATAGCTGAGTGGCTAGAGCTCTTGACATGCCAGTTTAATACCCATGTAACTCAGTGAGGTTTTCCCAGAAGGCCCAGCTGTCAGGAATGAGTACCTGACTCCATAGGGGGTTTGGGAAGTAAGGCAGTGAGAGAGAGATGGACACTACCCTCACCTAAAGCTTATCTCAAGAAAAGGGAGTTCTCTAGCACGTCATTACACAACAACCAAAAGGTTAGGGGACAACCTTAACCTTACAGTTCTTTGGTGATCCTATTATACTAGTGAAGTACATAACACCAAATTAAACGTATCTTAGACGAAATTATTAGCAATGAATTAATAACAACAACAAAAATAAAAGATGAAGTTTGCAACTACAAAGAGTATGACAGATAAGATTAGATTTCAAGCTTAGTCCACTGGGCAGATATGGTCTTAAAATCAAGGTAGGCATTTATGTTGATGAGTCCATAATTATTTGCAAGAAAGAATGTGAGACTGAAAACGGGTGTACATGTAGGCAAGACAATAATATCTCCTTTGAACTTGACCAAATGACACAGGAAGTTCAACTTCTTACCCACTCATGATTAAAGCAACCTAGGAAGAGCTCAGCAAGCTGAATTCTAATGACACATTTGCTTTCTTACTGTTCTTAAGGCAAACAAATGTGTCAAGGATGGAGGACATGAGGGATCAACATTCCATAAGCATTTAGTGGTCAGAGGGGTATCATCCTTACAGTATATGATAAGGTAAATAACTCACAGAGAATAATGGACAAATGATATCTAATTAAAAGAAGACTTTTATTCTTATAGGAGTGTGTTAAGTCTGTATGCCACAAAATTAACTGGGAGGAGTGCTTCTTGACATCAGATGAAAATGGAGAAGGGCCATCACGCGAAGCAATGTGCTATGTATCTTGCCGTAAGTCACATCTTTTTTTCATCTTCTTGTGCTCATACTATAAGTAACTTTAGGATCATCCATATGTTTATGTTATATGAGGTCTTTCAAGCCAAGTAATGAGGCTGTCCTGTTCACTGTTTGATTGTGTATATATATACACACAAGTTAACTCAAGCTGAAATTTTAGCTATACCTTTTTTTTTCTTTTAAATAAAGAGGCTTGACTTGTTGAAATATGAAGACATTTCAATATTTTCTACTTACGTTCTGCTCCAGACAGCAACTAAACTCATCAGTAGCAGACCATCCCTTCATGTTTTAACCATTGTGATTTCTTTGTGACTCAGAAGAATTGTTTTCATATTTAGATGTAGTAGGTCATTTCTCTATTTTATTTTTTAAGTTTGCAATTATCTTTACATGAAGCTGAAATTCTAGCACAATTTGTTATTCCAATGATAACATAAAAGAGAAAGGAGTTGCATAAATATTATTTAATACCTTTCAAAATCAAATGAGATATCATTGTTTTCTTAATACATATTAACTGTACTACTGCAGGAAACCCATATACAAAAGAATGTGTCAGTTCCTACACAATGACAGACATTAACAAGGAAGATAATGAATTGTTCAAGAATCTTTTGATGGAAATTCAACAGCAGAAAGCTCGGGACAGAATGAATAGCCTTGAACTTCAGGGAATACAACTCCCAGCAGGTAACAGGATTTGATTAACTACACTTTACTACAGTATCTGTTCATGAGAGTAAATTGCTTTTTTGCCTTGTCTGCACAAAAGATTACAACAGTTTAAAGTAAGATGCCTTCTTCTTACCAGTCTAAAATGAAAATGCTTCAGATATGGTCCTTCATTTACTGTGTTCAATAAATGGTTGGCTTGCTATACAATGGCTTTCAAGAAATCCACCATTTCCCTAAGGTTTGGTGTTCAGCCTGGTTTTTGCTGGCTTGAACTTCTGGTGCACTTATTCTGGGTGTGGACAGGTCTGAAGAACATTCTATGAGGTCTGTTCTTCAAAGTTATATTCCTTGTGGGCTATGTCTGAGACTCACAATTTTTATGGTCTTTTTGGTTTGTGCATAGGTGGAAGATTGCTTAGTAGATTGCTTCTAATCTAGTAAAATAAAATGAGTTAATAGGGTTTGTATACCTGGTTCTTTGCTCTTCATGCTAGTATTATTTTCTTTTTCTGGAGAATCTTGACTTCTGTTGACATATTGTTGAAATGTTGACATGGCCCTACATAGACATGTCACAGGTTGAACATAAGCATTATCTTGAGATTTCTATTTGTCATGAGACATCTCTAGACTGAGAGTTCAGTGAGGTGGCCTGTCTCAAGGTCTGTCCATTTTTTTATATGCAGCTCACATGTTCATAGGATTTTTAGTTACTATGCAGCAAAACAATGAAACTCTCTCCCCTTCCACATCAAATCAAAGCACATACTAACATTTCCACAGAAACATGTTTTCCATATTAGTCATCTCCAAACTACTTTTTAAGTCTCCTAATCTATTAAAGTATGGCTTAATGGAAATGAAGACAAAGAAATAACAAACTGAGCCTCTTTGCAGGTTCACCGTGTGATAATTTCCGTGGCTACTGTGACGTTTTTCACAAGTGCCGTGGAGTTGATGCTGATGGTCCCTTAGCACGGCTGAAAAACCTCATCTTTGATCCCAAAACACTACAAAGTATCAAGGACTGGATAGTGGTGAGCACCACCTTCTAGAGAGTTCTTGAGGCTGTGCTATTGTGGGTCTTGGTAAATTTTGCCTCTGGGAATAAAGTCCTTTTTTTTTTGTTATTTTAGGTTTTGCTTTTAATAATTAGCCCTTCCACTTTCATTGTTCTCACATACACCTTAGGCTTTCCTTTTTTCTTTCTCTCCTGTAATAAGTAGTTTATTAGAAGTCTACTAGAATGTAAAAGTATTTTGCACTCTCGAACTATTTTTAGTAAGTTCATTACAATATAAATTATTTTCCAAAGTCTGTTTTAATAATCTTTTCCAATTTTTTTGTAGATCCATGCCTACTAATGTGCAGGAAGACTTCAAAACCATGACATTACAAATCCCCATGAATCTCCCTAGCTAACTTATCATTCCAACTCTCTCACTGGCTGTATCTTTAACAAAGTCTCATACACATGTTCATTCATGATGCAGGCCTGTCGTTTTACCTCAAAACCATATCACCTAACAGCTTAAGTCAAATCAGTCCAGCCATGACCATGTCCCAACACCAAAAGCAGAGAACACTTGAGTAAATAAGAAGGCCACATGTTTGAGTTGTCAGAGAGCATTATGACAGCTGTGAACCTGGACTGAGACCATCTGGTGTTTGGAGGATATGTTCATAACTGGGCTGATGTGACAGGTAGTGGGGCAAAAGGACAAGTGACCTTGATGACCAAAGGGTTTTTAACTTTTTTGTTTGCATGATGATAGCCTGTATCTTAAGAACAGAAGTGGGTTTGGGAACTAGTATCTGGTACTGAGCTTACCCTTGTCATATGAAAGGCATTGTGAACATTGACGAAATAATTTATACTACAAGCTTTTAAAATGTGGACATATTAGAATCTTCCATTTTTTTCCTCCATCAGATACACTGGTGGGCGATGATGCTTATAAGCATTGGATTAGTTGTAGTAATGGGTGTTTTCATCAAGGTGTGCGCTGTGCACACCCCTAGCAGCAACCCCAACAAACCAAAGGCTCGCAAAATCAGCATGACGCTTCGACGAACCCATCGACACCCTCGTCATCCACACAACTCGCAAACCACTGCACTCACAGCGCATGATCATAGGGAAAGTGTTGACAGTCGCAGCCATGGCAGAAGTCACACACCAGGTGCAAGTTCAGAAGCAACTGGTGTGGCTAGGTCAGCAGCACAAACAAGCAAGCCTAACAGCACCACAGTAGCTGCCACCAGCAGTGGTGGGGCTGAAGCTGCTGTTGTAGTAGAAAAATATCAGGTAAGTTGTGACAAGGTGCTGTGTGCTTTTGCTTATATATAAGGTTCCTGCTCCCTTCTGTTGTGTTGTGTGGTTGTGTAGCTTGGTTATGCATTACCCCAGTCACATTTTCCTGCAGATGTCTCCTTTTCCCTTTGGGAGTAATCATCATCTGTCACAACCATGGTGCACCATGATGTATGCGCACAGGCACCTGCACACATGCATACACACTCTATGGCATATTCTTTCACACCACATAAACACAAGCAACTTGTATGCGAGGGCCTCTGTCTCATTTAAACAGGCTACCTCTAAGATTCTACCAACAAAAGACCACACCAATAGGCAAAATACAAATTTCAATACCTTGACCAACAAACACATGTAGTTTCTGACTTAATGTCTTAACTATTCTAGTAAGTTAACTATGCTATTCTTTGTAAAACAGTTCCACAGCAGTTAATGTTTCGTTCAGTTCAGAGAAATTCCTGGTCAGGTGGTTTACCAGGAAATGTCTTGAAGAAGCCATCACTGGTGACAACGTGAGTACAAACTGGTCAGATGATGAATAATTAAAGGATCCACAGTAACAAGATTGGAGCACAAATGCTGGAGAGATGTTACCTCCACATAGAATCTACGAAACACAATAAGCTTTAATAGGATTTTTTTTTTTTTCATTCTTGTTATTTTATTGTCAATCAGGATTAATAAAAATGATAATCCTGAGTTGACATGGGATAGAACACAACTGGTAACCCCTATGTTTCCACTCAAGATCGCCAGCTATTAATACTGTCATCATGAAGGATGATCACAGTAATTTTTGCATTGCTGTGATTAAAAAAAAAAAAAAACAGTTATCCTGACAGCAGCAAATTGTTCAGTCCCAACAGTCTAGCACTGCAGCTGTCAGTGGACTGGAAGGATGACATGGAATCTGCCTTGCCAGCCTAAAACTGATCCTAAAATGGCAGTATGTTAAATCATGGTTAACCTTCTAACCTCAAGGTATCTAAATCAGCATGTAAAAATCTTTACTTATTATTTTAAATATTAAAAGTCACAGCATTGTCTTTGTTACCTCAAAATGGTTACACACCATCCACAGAAAAGTTAAAAACATCATTACAATATTGTTGCAATAATATATCATTTGACAGGGAACTCATAAACTTCTTTGCTTATAAAATATTTTGTACAATATCAACACACATGTAATCTTGATTTGATGACAAGTAGCAAAACAAAAAAGATGACGTATAAATGTAAGCACCTTTCTTCGTTTAAACCTGTTTCTCGTCCAGAAATATCCACTCCATATCTCTGCACAATCAAAATCTCCAGGAAGGCATTACAAAAGCAGAATAGCATCATGCAAAAAAGAGAAAGACATGGTTAAAAAAGTTTTTAACCCTGTATCTTATTTCCTTCCCTTCCCATTGTGGTTATAACAACAATTAAAAAATATGTATTTATTCCAGTAGCAAGCTTAAGTTTCTTTGGTCCTGCTCAAAACTTCAACATTGCAGACAAGAGACCTATTGGTACTTCACTGTGTGTACATGTCTTCCTGTTTTTGTTTTGTTTTGTTTTTTTCAGTCTCTGACTAGGACAATACAGTTGTTCTTTACAAAATACAAGTGCACTGTTTCACTGCTCCCTTAGAAATGATGTATCCAAATTCTGAGCAAAATATTTAACTGTTAAGTCATCTTGTTCTTGACATTCTGAAAATGCTTACACAGTATTTATGCCCATAAAGCTGACACCATTATTATTATTCATAATAACATTCATGCCTACAATAGTGTGCTTTTCCGACATGGGCTTTTGCAGTTAAAAAATAGATCAGTGCATTCTACCTCTTGTGACACGATGTTTCTCTGTCGTCAAGCAGCACATGACTGTATTAGTTTGAGAAGTTTTGATTGTCTTATGGTTATTATTTGTCCTATTTTATCCTAATTTACTCTGCTTCCTTCATCTGTGCTCAGCGACTGATAAATCTAATATCTAATTTATGGTTTTTTGAAGAAGCTTTTGGTGTTGTGCTTTGTACATGTGACTAAATAGGAAATTTTTGCTAAAGTAAAATTAGTTTTAGTAGCACATAGTGCATTTATCCTACTTAACCTACTTAAGCCTTAAAAAGAATAGCTCTGACCCCATAGCCCAGAATGGTCTGCTGGTCACATGATTCCTTGAAATATCTGTCCTATGGGATAAGAGATATTCTTCAACCAAACACTTAGCATCACCTGGGAAGGGGAGGATGGGGAGGGCATAATAGTATCCATTAGTAATAATAATTTCTATTACCAAAATTAAGTTTATGAAAGATTTTCTTTTATTTTGGTTAAAATATATACAAAATGCAGAATCCCAAGCAGGAGGAGGGAGTGAGGTGACAACCAGCAACCAAAACAAGAATAAGAACACCACCACTGACCAGCTGAACTTAATGATTAGTACATTAGACATTGGTTGAGGGGAAAGACAGGAAGAACCTGTATCATGTGCCAGGAAGTACAAGCTGAAAAATAGTGTCAGCATATCTAAGATTGAGCTGGTCTTTGTGGGGTTGTAAGGGTATGCAAACCCTGTGATGCTGCAAGCCGCACATGTGCTAACAAATATGGCACAGAGGTAGAATCTCTTTAATGTATTGAAGGATAATCATAGTTTTGATGATGTCGCCAGGAGCCGCCCTCCCCATTGTGTAGTGCCAGTGATATGGCTAAATCCCAAAGACTCAGATTAGGAAAACTGTCACTATCTTCTCATCTGTGGCAGCTGGTGATGTAGTGAGGGCAGCCACTGGAGGCTTAGGCTGATGAAGTCACCTGGTTCATGCTAAGCATCAAGAACCAAAGCCTTGATGGAACCTTCGGTTTGCCAACTATGACTTTGTACATGCTTATTCCTCCCACTGGCTCTTCCAGGTTCATGATCAGAAGGTGCAGATCCTGAATTAGCACTGCCATATCTGGATTCTTTGTCATTTAAGGAATTTTAAACGAATTTGCAATCTAAAACAAACACAGCCGTGGACTGATGCTGAAAGGAAGAGCATGAAAGATGTAAACTTGGACATCCAGTGAAGAATCCAGGAACTTGCAAGTAGACTGAATCATTGGAACATGAAGACAAGGGCTGACAATGTCACGGATATTGCATGCTTTCATAACTTTACAGAGATTCAAAGATTCTGTGCTGTCTTCATGTGAAACCATCACCATTTGGTGCAACTTACTTTGGTAGTGGTGTGGTGGCTTGCATGCCTTGTCGATCCACAGAGCTAGGTCGGCAGAACCCTTGTGCTCCTGGCAGGTCAACACTCAATAGCATTTGGAAGACAACCTGTACAGATGTTCTAGGGAAGAGGGAAAGAAAACACGAGGAATGGATGACTCCAGAGACCTGGGCAAAGATTAAATCAAGAAAGGGACTGAAACAGAAGCTCAATCAGTGTCAAGACCAGCAAGAGAAGGAAGGTCCCAGAGCTGAATATTGGGAAGCCAACCGCCAAGTGAAGAGTTCTGTCAGGAAGGACAACAGATGCTTCGCCCATGAACTGACAGAGGAGAGGAAGCAGAGACAGCAGCACAAACTGTGTTAGGCACGAACATTAGCCCAAACAAGCCAGTGAAAGATTAAGATGGCAAGACCATAACAATGCAGGACAAAGAGACCACTGAATGGAACACTTTGAAGAGATCCTGAATCAACCTCGTCAGTCATCTTTACCTGACATCCTGACATACCACCAGCAACTGAACAACTTCACGTCAACACCAGCCCTCCTGCTAAGACAGAAATCATCAAAACTATCAAGAGCATGAAAAGTGGCAAAGTAGCAGGCCGGATGGCATACCCCCAGAAGCATTAAAGGCAGATCCAGAAACAACAGCAAAAATTTTACAGCCCCTCCTACACAAGATCTGGGAACAAGAGCTAGTACCAACAGACTGGAAACTGGGCCACCTGGTCAAGTTAGCAAAGAAAGAAGACCTCTCCCAGTACAACAACTGGTGGGGGGATTATGCTGCTGTCCATCCCCAGCAAAGTCCTAACAAGGAGAGCTGCCCAAAACCAGGTCACCACTGACAAGGTGTTGTTGTGGCCCTATGTTCTTCGAGGAGTAACAAGGAATAAACTATAAACTGAACTTCATGTGAAAGGTCAGTGCCCCTATATAAGTGTTGAACTTGAGGTAAAACTGTGGTGAAGATGGATCACATTTGGATTCTATGTTACCTTTCTTCAAAAGAGACATGACCACTTGCCGTTATTCTGCTGCTCATGTGGGGGCCTTTGGGAAAAGGGTTCTAATGGGGTATAGTAGTCATCAGAGACAGAGATGTAAATATCAGTCTGACCCCTTCCCCCACCATTCAACAGACTTAGGGATTGATCTTGAAAAGAAGAACCATCCAGCGATGGTGGAAGAGAAGGACAGGGAACTCCAACATATGCACTAGGAGAATGTAGTTCATTTGTGGTGGCAGACGTGAATGCCACAGTTGGTGAAATCTTAGTTGTAGGCTCTTCGATTGTGACTGTTACCTACTACTTTCTGAAGTCTCGGACATAGTCGAAACTATGATTTAGTGGGTTGAGCTAAGATTTTTAACTGAAGAATACAGAAGGGAGATCATGACTAAGTCCACCACCCTAAATATCTTTCCGGGGCTTGTAGCGACTGTAACAATCATGTAATGTTGCATTTTGTGGGATTTTATTGTCTTTTTTCCTACTTTGTTTGTTTACTACTATGTTTATCTAGTATCTATTTCTCATTGCCATTTTTTTTAATTTTAGGAACCACCTCCTCCATATACAAAAGCTTTGCTACCTGGCAACCTTCCTCCTCATGGGAAGGGCAAACGGAACAAGCGACGAGAGAGAGGAGTAGAGATGCAGCGTCTATGAAATAGAAAAAATATGAACAAAATAACATCTTTATTTAGCCTCATTTTTTAAAATTTAAATGCACTGACCAGGTGCAGATCTCACAACTATGTTAACAAACTGACCAGCTAGTGACTATAGTTGTGGTATGACAGGGGCAGAGTGCTAAGATCTAGCAACACATAAAACTGCCTCTGTTTCTGCTTGATATTAGTTTCAGAAGATTGTTCCTTTTACACCCCAGTCTCTCTTTCCATAGAAACTCTTACTAAAAAGAAATTCTTCTCTTTTGATCTCTATCTTGTTCCCCTCCTCCATCTTTTATGCTTTCCCTCATTTTTCTTTCCAGCATTAGAAACCTCAACTCCTGTCCTCATCTGTTCTCTAGTCATTGTTAATTTATCTTGCATTACGCGAAACTGGGTTTGTTTGTCTCATGAGTGCCAAGAAGAGGTTGAGGAAGAATAAACTGTCTCAGTTTCTTGAAAGTACTGTCAGGGTGTTGTCTGAAGTAGGTTGTCAAGTACTTTCAGAAGCTTGGAGATTATTTTTAATCGTGATACTGCAGCTACAAAGTTTTATTTTGTATGACGTTTTATCTATTCATGATATTCTTCTCCACTTAGCATTGTATGAATCAAATGTGGTTTTTATTCTTGTTGAAGTTGATGGGTACTTTGCTTGATGATGACACAATGATTTTATAACAAAATGAAACAAAAAATACATAATCAACATTAAAAATTTGTCTGGGATTTTTATCATTGTCAAGTATGATGATGTCTCATAAAGAACAATGCCTCTTTTTTTTTATATCAAGAATGATAATTTCAGTGGACAGGTTTTCTTAATTCCAGTGTTGGTGGTTAATTTAGAATCCAATTTCTTTAGTTTTTTTTTTTTTTTTTGATTCATGGTTTTATTCACCAGCTCTTGTATGTATGTATATGCATGTGGGTGTGAGAATTTAGATTTATCTGCATTAATGGATATAATTTTAATAATTATATGCATTATAAATAGAGAAAGAGAGTATCCTTTGGCAGACTACTTCTAATTAGAATTTTTCTATGGATGTTGTAGTGGGTGTTGGCATTAAAACAATTTTTTTTTTATTCTTAACACCAAAACTATTTGAGATCAACACTGGGTGGAGGATCAGAACAAAATCTTGCAAAAGAAATGCATCCAGTCAAGAGGACATGCAAGTCTTATCCCAAAGATATGTTTAGTGAATATATTGTTTTACTTTATTTCATTCCATTCACATTTGCTTCATTGTTTATGGCTAATAAAATTTTTAGTAAGGGTATTGATGATAATAGCAGGAGCATGTATTTGTCCAGTATGTTACCAGTTAATCTCTTTTAACAAATTTAATGTTTTCTCTAACTATAGTAATTTATGTCTTCCTTGTTCCAGTCAGATATGAAGACAAAGACAGCACATTACTGCAAACATGAAACAACAGACATACAGTGATTACGACTATTGCATAAGTTTCAAATCTCATTTTTTAACATTGCTCTTTTTTTTTTTTTTTTTTTTTTTTTTTTTTTGTGCACTTATTTGCAGATTTTAATGATGATAGTTTGGTTGAGTTGTGGATTTTTAATGATAGTTGATGTTTAGTTTTAGTTTCATTTTGGTAATCATGAGATTTATTCCGATTTGTACTGTTAAGTGTGTCCACATCAGGCATTCTGCCTGCATTTTTACCCATTTTCTGCTTTAGCTTTTAGTGGAGTAAGCTAGTCATTTGTCTGCTCATATCTGGTAAAGATCTTTATCTTCTTGGACATTTTTGTGGTAAGAGGGTAGGTGTGAATGGTGCTTGTATGCTGGCGAGTGTGTAGGTAGTCGATGTATGTGCATAGGTGTGTTTGGAGTGCATATTGGCGCTCTGAGCAGTCATCCTGAATATAACCTGTAAGTTCCTGGGCAATATCTTCCCGTGCAATTATTTTAACATAAACACATGTAGTTGTGCTTTGGGTTATTGAGTATACAGATCACATGGTCAGTAGTTGGCACTGTATTTGCATTCAGGTTTTTTATGCATTCTTCAAGCTATTGGGATTTTACCTAGAAGGTAATTGCTGGCCTGCACTTGAGATCAGGGCCATGCTTAGGGGCAGGCAGATAAGGCATCTGCCTAGGGTCCCGCGCTTTTGATAGTCATCAGGGCTCGTGCTTTTGATTAAAACCCTGGCAATCCTGATGTCGAGGGCCTCACACATGTCCTATGCCTTGGGGGCTAGGAATGGGCCTGCTTGAGATGTAGGGTTGACTTGAATTCCAGTCTATTAGACCTTGCCCATACGTGTGTTGCATACCACCCCTGACTTTGCAAAAAAATAATGAAGTGTTAAGAGATTAGTCTTTCATAAAGATTTGTCCTGCTATGACATGTTACAGTGAGATCTCAAAATGATTGTAGAAGGTTGACTATTTTGTTGTTTTTGGTTGTGCCATGCTTGATTACATTTCTGTTCACATAACACAGTTTAATGTAGTTTGTAATATATATATACTTTTTCTTTAGCAGAACTCCTTGTCTATATATAAACAGTGGAGTTTGCCTGAATTCCAGTTTTACAACCAGTTTTTATTCAAAAGGTGTGAAATAGTTCATATTTGATTTTATCTTTCCCCAAGAATAGATGAAAATAGTTTGTGATGAAAAGTGAATAAGTTATGAGTCTAAAGCAAAATTGTCATGTGTCCAAACTGGTCTTTAGTGTGCGCTGTAGGTGGTGCTGTTTTATGAACTGACTATTGAAGGAATGCTTGTGATCCACTTGCTTATGGCTTTATATCTGTATCCTACTGAGCAAAATCATATTGTGACATAATCATATGTGTATATGTGCAATTTTATGTTTGTGAAAAAGTAAAACTAATAAGTTTTCTGTGTTTAAGTACTTCAAATATCCATTGATAATGTATAATTCATGTTTATGACAGAAGGGAAGGGGTTAGAGGCTCGTTTAGATGCCACCTGAAGGCTGACTGGTCTGAAGCGCTGTTTGGCGTACAGGTTTGTTTTGGTTCAGAAGGGATGGAGGGGGCTGCAACCAGCCTACTATCCATCTTCTGATAATACACAAGAGTAACATAATGGTGAAAACTTTTTTTTTACCGCTACATTGAGAACAAAAACGTCCTGGGTTCATACTCGTCTGTTTATGACACCTGTTTGCAGGACTACCTGTGGGTGGGTTTTGTCTGGATACTCCAGTTTTCTTTCCCCCTTGATTATCCCTTTCCCTTCATCGAGTGAAATTGCCTCAAGGTGGAAGCACTTTCCTGCCTAAGCAGCCAACTATCAACATTATTTCAGAGTGTTTGCTAGACAAGAATGTGTTGTGAGAGTTTTGCTCAGTTCTGTGGTTGTACTAGTAGCTGCAGTTAACACCATACAGCCTACCAAGTGTGCACAAGTGTGTGCCATGTGGTAGATCACCTGGCCACATATGCCTATTTGTTGTGCTATCTATAAAGCATATACTACCCATTACTTTACCTTAAATAATGATGTGGAGGTACAGTAGTTCTAAAATCTCTTAACGGCTGTTTTTGGTGCAAGTGGATGAATGTATTTTTTGTTTTGTGATTCTGTGGAGTTTTCTCCCTCTACCAACTGTTACTAAATTCATACCCATGGTCCATGTCTGCTGGTCATGTGGCTGTCACTCTACTCACATCTGTTCATCTATGGTAAGGGACATCACTGACACTTCCGAAGAAACAGACGCCAGGATAATGTTCAAAATCAAATCAGACTTTATTGTCTGTCGAGGAGACCCAAGACAGAAATTTTTCTTTTGCTCACAAGGGCAGGCATACATACTCATACAGACATTTAACACACAGGAGTAAAGATACATTATTGTTTGTTTGAAAGGGAGCGCACATTCAACAAGGTGATGGCTGAAAATGGATGCAGCACCCTCTTCTCTTCAGACTGTTTGATTCCTCCTGAGTCCTTGTGCCTTTGTTTAGGATGGTGATGGCTGCTGGCACAAAGGACCTCTGGTAGGCAGCTTTCCGTACACGTGGCACTTTATAGTGCCTGCTTGAGGGCAACAGCTGGAAGTTGGGATGGAGAGGGTGCGTTCCTGTATAAACCTTATAGCTTAAGTTTCTTTAAACATAAATTCTTTCCAATTTTTGTTTATATCGATGCGCGTAATTGGGTTCCATTTTAAGAGAAGATTGAGAGAAACCATTTGATGATTTATTGGAGCGATCAACATATTCCAGCAATATGGAGAAAATTTTACCAACCCAATTTCAAGCTGATAGTGTTCAGCTACAGAAATGTAAAATAGTTCATTGAAAATGTCACATGTTCGAAGTAGTTTTCTCTAATTGAGATGTTTGATTAGGAGCATAAATTGTCATATTACTACTGTCAAGTTCAAGTTTTTCATTTTTAAAGGAATTCAAATCACTGATTGAATGAACTATAACATCACCAAACAGCTAAGTATATATTAAAAGGTCACATTGCTTGGATATAAAAGTCTCATTTTTAATTTTTGTACTTTACTTTATTCTTGTTGCTCCTTTGAGGAGCATAGGGCCGCTTTTATACTTTAGACACAAAATATTTAATTCCAGTGAATACCAGTAGTGAGAACCTGAGGTATTTGTCTTTAATGCAAGAAAGTCAATGACTTGTATGCTTTAAATAGATAGGCAAAGTTTGTCTGTAGAAAGAGACATTGTACTTCATTTTCATAAAGTGCAACCTGGGGGTTTTTTTTTCCAGTGAAATTGCCCTGATTTTGTGTTGTATATAAGTTTTAAAGTATATCTTGCAAAGAGTAGGGTGGGAAATGCCAAAAAAAGGCTCTCTTCAAGTCACAACCTCCCTCACCTACTTTCTGAAGTGATCTGTACATGTTCATTGTGTGCTTTCAACCAGTTAAAACCTCCATCACCACCAATACTGTGAAAAGTATTTATTCATCAGGGTCTGAGCCTGAAACAAAAACTTGAAAAATGGTTTTGGAATGTTTGTGTGTGATGCACATGTGTGCACTTCCATGCATGTGAATGAGTTTCTGCATTCTTGAGATTGGTACCTGTGAATCTAAAATAATGAAAATTAGATGAAAAGGAATATTTTGCTATGATGTCAAGAATGCATATTTCATGTATGTATGCTAAAATGCTTCTTGTGCTTATTTTGAGGTTCTTTTTTTCTTACAGTTGCATGTAAGGCAGATACATTTGATGTGTACTTCCTGGGAAAACTGACTCTTACTAATACATTTTATGCTGGAAGGCAGACACAAAATGATGCATGGATGTTGTTGTTAATCAAAGTTTGTGTGTAAACCAGGTGATAACTATGTTTTCACTTGTTTTTCATCTTCATGAGCATCAGCAGCATACCTAAAGCATGATATAGTTCTCTTTGAGTATCCATCACCATCTGCATCTGAAAAGAATACAAGGATCATAGACAAGATCACCTGGTTTGAGTCCACTATATAATCAAAAAGGCAGCTTACCAACGTATGCGTAAGATAACAGCTGCGAAACCAGAAAAGCATCAGACCGTATATTTTGTGTTTCACTGGTATATGCATATAGGATCCAGAATATGTTTCTAGTTATTAAGCATGGACATTTAATCATATGTGTAATATCTGGTTTATTCGGATGACATCAGACTTAGAGTTGTATAATTTAAACTAATGGAATCAGAAATGGATGTCATGTTTCTCTTCACACACGGTAATGCTCAACATATAGGTTCTTTCAAGGCATATTGTCAGGCTACAGTCTTAAATTATCAGACTGTCTAGACCAGACCTGGGCAAGGGGGCGGCCTGCAGCCCGCCTCCTGTCTCTGACCGGCCTGCCCGCTGGCCCGCCTGCCAGTATATGTACTATACATACAGTATTGGGTAAAACTGAGTTAACTATATTTCTCATGCGGCCCCTTGGGAAAATTAATTGCCCACCCCTGGTCTAGACCTTATATTAATTTTTTATTGTTGTCCCTCATACTATACAAGCCTTTGAGAGATCAATATATATCTCATTATGTAGAACATGTGAGCACACTTTTTTTTTTCACTCCTTCCAGACTCTCTTTTTTTATGCTTTTTTTATTTCTGTATTGCAGCTTTGGTAGAAAAATCTAACCAATCAATTGCTTTATACTTGCATGGCTTTCATGATGAGTCAACCATTAACAGATTTAAATAATGAAAATTTAGTTGTGGTCTAAATGTTTCACAAGTTACACATTGTTCCCAGTTTCTTTATACCCAGTAAATCCTCTTCTTACAAATAAATAATGTATTTGTACAAAACATTGCCTCTGTTTTTGATCGAATGTAGCTGAGGTGATGTTAGTTTGCCTTGCTAAAATGATTTGATTCACTTACTACACAAATATACCTTAAATGTATTATGTACTTGTGTCATAAATATATGCATAGTAGATCTTAGTCCCACTTAGCATGACATAAAAATATAACATTACAATGACAGGATTAAAACTGAAGACTGTGAAGACAGAGGGTGAAGTCTGTTTTTTTATTATTGCTGCTCTGAGGTAAACATTAGACCAAGAAACTTATACATTTTTGGAAAGGAGAAAACTTGAACTTTGCAATAAAGTAATGAAAATCACTTTCCCCGTGCTTCCCAACAAAGCCACGATCATGCCTCATCATGCCAACTTCAGTAAACTTCTTAATTCAGCAGGTAGGCATTTGTTTCTAATTGACCAAATTTATTACTAGATACTTATTTTCCAACACTAACTCATTGTTCAGATAGTCATATGCAGACTTCTTTTAGTCCTCTAGCTCTTTCACCCACTTACATGATTTCTAACAATACACTGATGTAAGGCTCGCATTTTGCAAATGGACCTGTATCATCTGCGCCAAATTTGATCAGCATGTACAATAATTTTATAACAAACTTCCTTTTTTTTAAATGTTGGTCTCTTACAATGTTAATGGTGTGTGTTCTTGATTGTTGTTGATTACTTGGATTTTTGCTGTCTTTGCAGCTTGCTTACTGAGTAAAAGGCAATGAAATAATTTATCTGACCTCAAAAATTCTGGTCACACTGTGATTCATGTTATCCAAGCCACTCATTGAACATTAAAGCTAAAAAGGCCATCACTCACCCAAACACAAAGAAAAGGCAATTACACAGAACAGATACTCCCAAATCTTATATTTTATATATGTTGCTTGTTTCCTGAATACAACAGATAAGGGCCAGTAGGCTGGGTAGGTAAAAGAGGAGCTTCCTAAAAAAAAAAGTTTGCACTTTCCATACTAAATCTGTAATCAACTTCAATACTTTCATTTCAGGGTAAACAGCACTGTCCTATCTGAGCATGCATTTTTTTTCCTTAAAAAAATGGTGTACTTCAGCAGAATAGGCACAATATCTCCAAAACTGCATTGTACTCTTTGACTATGACTGCTGTGAGTGCAACCATGCACCTCTGTTAAAACACTGATTAGGTTAGCACTCTTTTCATAGAATCAGTAATATAAAAGGACTTCTTAAATATTTGAAACAGCCAAAAGTTTACATTTCAAATTTGTCTGCAAGTCAAGCATATACTGCTCAAGATATTCACATTTGTGGGGACCCAAAATATGAAATACGATACAACAAAATGATGTTAGCTTCAAGATGTAAAGGTACTATTTAAAATAAACTACTGTACAAGTGTTACAGAGAACTTTTCCAGAAATAAAAACAATGGTAATTCCATTAACCTGTTGTCTTTGACTTGAGATATCATGCAAACAGACTATAATCTCACTAAGGTTCTGGTAGGTTCCATTAAGGGGAGGGCAAAGTGCAGCCCACGGATGTCTTTGGACCGTCTTTGCAAAAATATGAAGTGCACTTGTTTTAATTTTTTTGTTTATTCAGCCTAGGTTAATTTGAAGTATTTGTTGTCCATTCCATTATCACTAGGTTAGCTGTGTAGTCATCTGGCGTGGGGTTTTGGTATTTTACCGGCCCGGCACATAGCTTAGAATAATAAAACTTTGTTCACCCCTGCACTAAGTAAACTGATTGTAAAATGTTATTCAAATATCCCAGCCACACTGACACCAATGACTGCTTGGATATCCTTCAGAATATCGCGCTCTTCTCCATCACTGGCATCCAAGGGAGTCATCATTCCCTTAACATCAGGTCCATAGTCTGATCCAAAATGACCATGGATGGTTCCATCAGATTTCTTCCATGAGTAAGCTTGTGTCGAGTTAATGTGTTCTTACGTGCAAAGTTTTTGCCACAAATGGAACACTTGTAGGGCTTTTCTCCTGAGTGAACAACTTCATGTCTCTTGAGGTAATTATCACGAATGAAGCCCATTCCACAATGCTTGCATTTATAGGGTCTGTCTGAAGTGTGCGTCATCTTGTGGGTATTATAATCTGAGCGACGTAGAAACCCTTTGCCACAAATCTCACAGCTAAACCTTACTTCCCCCATGTGATGGCTCATGTGCAGGTTGTACCGGTACTTCCTAGCAAATCCTTTCCCACACCTTTCACATATAAATGGCAAATTACCCGAGTGCCTAAACATGTGCTCTTTCAGGCGGGAGTTGTCTGTGTATGCCTTATCGCACACCGTACACTTGTATGGCTTTAGCTTTGAGTGAGAATTGATGTGTCGTCTCAACTCAAAACCATCACCAAACTGTCTGCCACAAATGTCACAAACATATGGCTTGACTCCCAGGTGAAGTCGCCGGTGCTTATTTAAGGCATCCTGGCGAGTAAAGTATCTGTCACACAGTTCACAATGATATGGTTTTTCTCCTGTGTGACTACGCAAATGAATTTCCAGCGACTTTTTGAAGGTGAATTTCTTTTCACAGTAGTCACAGGCAAAGCGTTTCTCATCATGTACCTGCATGTGTACATGCAAATAGCTACGATGAGGAAAAACTTTGTTACACACTTTGCATCTGTTTGCATCTGTGACGGGTGGCTTTTTTCGCTTGCGGCTCTTTTTGTGAATGATGTCACTGCCATCATTAGAATCATCACCTGCATTTATCTTAGGTTTGCCTGAAGTGTGAGCTGTAGAATAGGTTCTAAATTCTAAGCTGATATGAACACTAACATGCTTCCTCAAATCAATTGATAGCTTAAACTTTTCTCCACATTCATAACACTCAAGTTCTTCCAGTGTATCCCCATTATGAATAACTGAGTGCTCAATAAGATTGGTAAACTGCTTAAAGCACCTACCACACTTACCACATCCAAATGGAGTTACTAACCCTTTTCTGCATTTGTGCTGCTGCAAAGACTCAACAGAAGTAAAGACTCGGTGGCAGTTATCACATCTATGACGCTGTGTGCCTACAATAAATCCTCGCTTCTCCATGTTTTGAGGGGTGTAAGTATGTTTAACAATCGATGATGGAAGTTCAGGCATGCTGAACTTAAAATCTTGGCTTTTTTTTCATTAAGTTGACTGATCTGGTGAAGTGAGTCTTCATCCACCTTTAAAAAATACTGTTCAGACATCCTAGATGAATGGACAGCAGATGCACCCAGATACTCTTTAATGTGGTCCTCTGTGTGCACTTTAAGCTCATAAGGTGATGAAAACTTTGATTTACATTGTGCACAAGGAAAGACTGCTGCATCTGTGTGACCTTGCTGGTGAATCAAGAGGTCATCAATACTTTGACAGACAATCTCACAAACACTGCATGTTAACCATTCAGGCTCATTCAATGGTGCTTTTCCATTTTCTTCTTGTTTGACTCTATGCACCTCTTGTGACTGACAGGTCTTCTCTGGACAACCAGCTGCTGTATCTTGTACCAAGCCAAAACTCTCCAATAACCTGCCGTCATATCTTTTCGTTGGTTCTTTTTGTGTTTTTCTTGATCTTCTGCAAGCTTTTGATAGTTGAATGTTGCCTGGAATTGAACATTTGAGAACTCTTTCTACCTTGTCATCTTCACTATCTTCAGGTGATGATCCTGAGACCATGTTGACCACTGCTGAAGAGTCATCAGCTTGTGCTGGCTGCTTTAATCTGAACAAGATATTTTCAAGCCGGTTTGTCTGCTTTTTCTTGATGACTTGCATTGGAAGGATGGTGTTGGCTCTTTGGACAGAGGGCTGTGATACCTGGACCAGAAAAAAACACATTTAAAAGGCTTAAATTTACATGCTTAACATTTTAAGCTACTCTTATTTTACTTTTCAATTAACATTAGTAAATTTAATTTGATTATAAAAGAACTAAAGAATTAAAATCTAAACACTTTGCGAGAAGAATTAGTTAAATACCGTCAAAGACACTTCGCTGTTTTTGCTGTCACTGGTTGTTTTAGTCAAGAGCGCCTCCTCTTCAACATCATATTCCTCAGTATCCTCATCAGACTGGTTGTCATTTGAAGACTTCCTGATATTTACAGGAGGCGCTGTATCTCCTAAAGGATGTCCACATTGCCCAGCTTCATTTGCCCACATTGCTTTCTTTGATACTAACATAGCCTTATATCAATTTCAGCAGTGTTCACAGCTGAAGTCAAGATTGTAGTAAACTAATAGCCATGTAGCTGGAAAACATGTTATAACACATACCTTTAATCTTTTTTCAAGGATGGTATGTTGAAGGACTGAAATTATGCACATTAAATAAACTGTCTCGGCATAAAGATATTACCTTCATTCTCATCTTATTGCTAGTATGAGCTCTATCTTGAATTGCCCGAGGGATCAATAAAGTTGTATTGTATCAATATCCTTATAATTATTCAGATTTTTATATCTGAAATTAACAATGCCTATTTTTATGCCTATGATTTCACAGAGGAATAAAATTACAGACAATGTAAGACATCTACCCTCATTAACTAAAATAACAGGAGCCAGTAAAGATTTTCAAAAACGTTTATAATTTTAACACACTATAAATTATAGATATAGAATTATATCTTGGCATAATTTTATATTGAAAAAAGCTTTTTACTTTTTGTTTCTGGTTTCAAGTCTACTTGGGACAGCTTATTTAAGGGTATAATCTGCTAAATGCTGTTTTCTTCGTAGTTTTAAATAGAAGTGGAGAAAGGGACTACTCGTGCAGGTTGAACAATTCAATTTTATTCGTCTGCTTCAGTCGACGTGAAAGTTACCTCCCTTAAAGCATTATGTTGGAGTCTTGAGTTCATCATCGAACTCACAACTCGTCACTAAAGACGTCTCTACTTTCAAAATCAAAGCAGAACATGTTTTTACTGCAACTGGCGTCGCACCATATTACTGGCTTATATAACTACGACACTGCAGAAAAATGAATGCTAATGAAGCAAAGGAGCCATATTTAGCTATTTCTCACGGTTCAAGGCGGTAGAAGGCTGGGAAGCGAACTCCGATGAAATAGTTTATCGTCAGTCTTTAAAAAAAAAGTTCGTTGTGTATGTGTAGTCTCCCTTAAATAATAAGGCCAACATCTGTGAGACAGGCTTACCGTCTGTGTGCGATCAATCACTGCTAACCAGAAGGATACATTCGCAAGGCAGCTGTCGCATAATTTCCTCGAGTCGCAGAACGCCAGACCACGGCCTCGCACGCGCAGCGTTCGAGTCCCCCCACGGCGAATGATCAAGGGAAAGTACTTTTGTGCACTCGCCATCTCCAAGTTATCTGCCTTTAACGAAGTGTTGGAGCACGGACGCTGCTTGAGCAAAGACTGTTTGGACGTTGAGGAAGTTCGTGATGTCTGTAGTTGGACCACAGAAGTCTATGAATATGATACTACAAAAAGTTGTACTACTTAATGGCAGCGTTTAGCTTTTGCAGTGCTTCATTATTAAAATACAAGAGGTTTTGATACCTTCAGTTTATTTTGTCGAGTTTTGTATTTTTTAGACCCTCTGTCACGATTGTCGAGGAGTGTATTGTAGTCTATAAAGTACACGTCGCGTGTACGAAATTTTCTATGATCTTCATCCTGGTATCAAGAAGCTGTTCGCATGACAGTTCGTGTAAAATGTGTGTTACCTGTTCAATATTTCAAAATTACATAATTGTAACTCTATACGTATAGGCGATAGCAGGACCATGCGTCACAAAACGTAGGCATTTCACCCAAACATGTTATAACTTGTCTGTTGTGTACAAACACTAAACATTTAATGAGGTATACTTTTGGTGAAAGTAGAAACTGTTCAAGTGGGAGAGATGGTTTCAAAAGAAAATAGCTTATAGACTTCTGAATGCAAATAAAGAACACCTGTTTTGCATACAGATGTACAAATTCAGTGAAAACATGAATTAGAAATGAACATCATCATATCAACATTACTTTCACTATGTAACAATAACGACCATTAAAAAGTACTCTCTCGATATCTGTATGAGCATGTGTGCAGATGAAGAGATGTTAAAAGAACAAAAGCAAGGTTGCACCTGGATTTATTTCTCTTGGTGAAATAGACTGCTTCAACGTTTCATGGAGAATGAGAGTGTATGCACTCACTCTAAAACAATTACACAACCTATAACTACTGACTAGAACAGTTTAACACACTCAAAAATCATTCTGACAAACAAAACTTCTTAATATGAAAGACAGGGTTTCTTGTTAAGCCTCCTGTGACAAAATAACTACTTACCGTTCCTGATTTTGTCAAAGTGAAATACGTTTTGGTAAAACCATTAAAAGCAGAACCAGTTCAGACGGTACGAGTACTTTCAGGGGACAAAACAGCAAGAGAGGTGTATTAAAACTGTAGTGACTGATAATAACATAAGCCGAGTCATACTAAATTGTTAACCATAAAAAAAAAAAAAATCCTATATTTTTTTTCCATTATAACAACAGAGGTTACTATTGCTAAGGTAGGCAGTTAGCTTATGTTACTGGTCCAGTGTAGTGGTATGGCAAAAGCAAGTGACTGAACCATTTCAGTGATAACAAGTTTAGACTATTCCTTAACCTAAGCTGAAGGGGTATGCATGCACTAATACCAAAATGAGATACAGCTGAAAGTGCAATATCTGCATGGGTCTACAAATGCAAAAGTCTGGTATGTTTCATGAAGAAGATCTAAACAGCAAAAATTAATAAATAATAAGAAGAAACAATTTCTAAAGGTCTCTGAAAAAAACAAACCAATTATATACTTTAGTTGGTGCCTGCTGAACAATCAAAGCCTAACACCACTCAGCATTGTAATGTTTTACTGCAAGCCTGGTTCACAGTGTGTCTGCGCATGCTGCTAGAATCTGCAAAAGCTTTACCACACATCTGACACAAGAACGGCTTTGCACCCGAATGCTTACGCATATGGAGTTTCAAATGACTCGAAGTTGAGAAAGTTGCATCACAAGTCCTACAAACAAATGGTTTTTCTCCTGTGTGGGCTCGCATGTGCACTTTGAGTGAGTCAGAGCGAGAAAAACCTATCAGACAAATCTCGCACTTGAATATTTTGTTTGTTGCATGAGTCAGCATGTGCTTCTTTAAAGTGCTGGAGTCTGCAAAAGTTGCAAAGCACTCCTGACAAATAAATGGTCTTAACCCAGAGTGCTTTCTCATGTGACGTGTCAAATGCCCAGTACTGTCAAAAGTTGCTCCACATTCTTTACAGATCCGTTTCTCTCCAGTGTGAGTTCGCATATGAATATGATGCTCAGAGGAATTAAAGAAGATTTTCCAGCAGACTCTACACTCAAATGATTTTGAAGCCTGCATGGCCATTTTACCACCACATTTCTCCTGCAAAGGTGTTAATAAAAACAAAGCTATATAAAATAAATCCTTCAAAATTCTCCTGTCCATATTACCAAATCAAGAAAATAATGCCAGCAATGTGTATTTATTTTTATGTGTGTGTGCATGTAATACATGTGCAATTTATATAGCACAGAATCAAGCTCATAAACAAGCATGGTCTAAAACTATGTTAATGTAACAAAAACAAAATGGGTAATATATATATATTCTGCAGTGTGAGGGTGCCAGTTTTATAATTCTAAACTTCTGCAATATTCCTGAACAGAATTTGCAGCTTCTACCCCCTCACACTCAAGAAGAGAAGCTAATAAGTTGAAACTTCACTTACCAAAGGCAATGAGGATAATCCATCCAATTGTCTATGGAAACTTATTCTGCTAGAGTTGGAAAGAAAATTCTCCATAGCTCTTGTTGCTTTTGACTTCAACCCTGCGTTTACAAGAGATGTGGAACCTGGCTTACTTTCATTAATCTCTGCCATTTCCTTCATCCCTGAAGACTGACAAGACTCCTCACAATGTTCCAAGCTGTTTTGACTGGGATTTTGAGTGTCCCCATTAACACAGGCAGAGTCTTCCTTAACCATTTTCTCATGGAGGATTTCCGTATGATTTCCTTTCTCTATGACAATCAGTTCTTTTTCGTCTTGTCTTTGTGTGCTTACTGTCTTTGCTGTCACTTCACTTTGCTGGCTGTGAACTGCTTGCATTGTAGATTCTACGTCTGCTGAGCATGCCTGATTAATATTTGTTAAGTCACCTTTCTCTGATACCTGTGATCCAAAATACAGCTTTTTCTGCAAGATAAAAATGTAAGAGTGAAAATGATGAAAGTAGCTAGCAGTAAATTTCATTAAACTCTTTTACAGTGATTCTTTTTATTTTTAAGACATACATGTTTGGCACTGATGTCCTTTAACAATGCACACATCCTCACCTCTGTGGATTCTAGACCAGAGCCCCATGAAAATGGACTGATGCCTTGATGCTGATAATGTTGAGGCAATATATGTTCTTGTTGGAAAAAGCACTGTCTGTAGATGAATTATACTGCGATGATGGTGCACAAGAGTTGCAGGACAATGGTCTTCTGCAATACGAGCATTGCAGTGCAGGTATCTTTTTGGATAAGGAGTTTTCATAACTGAAAGAATAAAGCCAAACCTTAGTTCACTGGCACAAGAAAATGGTGCACACTTCTGGCCAATATACACTTGTTCATAATATGTGACACATTTCATTAGTACATACAGCACTTCTAACATAGGTTATCCCAAATCCTGATATCCATTATCGTTTTCAAACCTCTGTTAAAAATGAAACAACAAACAACTACTATCAGCAGCATCTATGATGACTTATTAGGCAGAGAAAACAAATAGCACATGAAATCTCATAAATAATACTGATCAGTATTTTATTAAAGGTAAAAATAAAACACAACTGTGTTTACAGATCAAAAGCACAGAAGCATAATACTCAATGTTAATAACAAGAAAGTGTGTGTGAAAGAGAGATACATATCTAGAATAGTTTACTAGAACAAAAGCAGTAATGCATAAAACAAATAAACTTGATACTCTCCACTGATATTATGCTGGGCATAAATATTTTTCCTCTCCAACACAAACACTTAATAATGGGCTAAATAAATCTTCCCTGTCTCAGTGATGTGTACCAATTTACACTTACTTTGGATTGCTCTAAAAATTATGTATTATAAGTATATACAGCAAACTACTGTATTGTATCTCCTTATATTTTAAAGGGTTTTTCCCTATTTAACTTATATTTTAACTAATTTAAAAAGTCCAACACCAGGATGCTTTTTCATGCAAATATAGTGTGTGAGCATCACAAACCATGGTTTGGGATGAAAAAAAAAAAAAGTCCAAAGTGATGCACTTACCACTCGATAAGAAAAACTGCAACAGCTGTGTCATCTCTAAGACCAAGCATTGACTGGAGACGACACCAACGTTGGTAAATAGTGCCATTAATTTTCAGGACATAGTTCTGGCTATCCATAATAAATGAATGGATATTGTTTCTCTGTCAAAATAAAAAATAATAATTATGGCAATCTAGATCTATATCTTTCTTGCAATGGAATGAATACTTATGTATCTGCATTCAAAACGTCTACAGAATCTAATTCATAGATCGGTAAAAAGGATAAGAGTTAAGGGAAGAATAAATCTAAACTACGTGCATTTTGAATGAACTTTTAAAATGTTGTCAATTTTGTTTACATATTGTTGACTAAATAATCCTTTCATTCTGCAACTTTGTGTTGCTAAAAAAGAGCTAAACATTGTATGCATGAAATGATAGAAAAAGAAAGTAAAATGGCGCAAAAATTGTATACCACCATACACAAGGTCATTCAAGATTTCACGGAAGTCTTATGCCTACTTGTAGTAGTGTAGTTAATGTCAGTGTGCACACATGCCCACTCACTGCACTCACTTTTTCTTGCTTTTGTGTATTCGGATCTTCATAATTAAATTTGACATACAGATCAATGAGTTCTTTGTCGCTGTCAAAAACATCCTGCGCTTCTAGATCGTGAGGTAATTCTGTTGATTCCATCTTAACGGCCAAAAAATTCATGTTATTCTAAATTGATCTCTGTGAGTACGAATGTAACTTTTAGGTTTCGCTTTTCTTTAATGGCCATTATTCTTCTTTTGTTCAGCTAAGTATATCCATGGTACCATACTAATCTCACTATTAAATGCATTTTAATTAGTTAACGCAAGACTGATATTAAGGATTTCGTGTCTGACTGCATTTTCCACGATCTAAACTCCAGTAGATCTCCATCTTGTACTCAGAAGCAAAGCTAGAAATTTAGGAACTTTCAGAGTTTTCTTGTATAATTAATTGCAAAGTTATAGGAAAATTGGATCCAGGGATTTGATTTTGAACTTTTCAAGCAAAATGAGATTTGTGTAAGGTAATTACGCAAATAAAATGTTTTTCGCTGTTGCTTTGGCCTTCACATGAAAACGGTGCAAAAGTCTTTCCCCCTTTACATCTGACACGTCCGCGGTAACTATATTCATGGCATTAGTGCGAAGAGTTTAAAAAATAAACACTGTAGGGATATATTTCATTTATCACATACCTTTACTTTTAAAGATTTTAGTTTTCACAGCGTATCATTTTATTTTTTTTAAATAGTCATAAAGTGATGCTGTGCATATACTGGTACAATACATAATAGAGGATGCGCTCGATGACTGGAACTGACGGTCGAGTTCAAAGTCAGAAGTGAGAAGATCGAAGTGTAGTGGGAATCTTTTTCTGTTTTCCTTAAACGCCCACACTAAAAGCGTATTCTTTTGAAAATATTGTTAAAGAAAAGAAAAAGAAATTAGTTAACGCATAGTTAATCTCTCATCTTTATTCAGTATTTGCCATCACCCCCCCTTACCACCTCAAGCAACAACAACAACAACAAAAAAAAGCCGTGGAGAACAAGATATTTTTTCGTCTGTAGTGAAAGTGCCGGAAAAAAGTGGGTCGTTTCTGATAGTCGTCACAAGTTGCAAAATTTAAATAGTTTTTTTTTTTATTTGCAACTGCTGCTGATAGATTTTCTTAGAACCCTCTCCCCTTGTCTTTTGTGAGGAGACTTTTATAGCTCACTAATCCCTTGCAACGGCTCAAAAACGAACTATAGTTAGCTTGCTCTTTGTGTAAGCAGGCTCCAAAATTTATTTATTAATTATTGCAGCAGCGTTTGTGTACAATAGTGAGATGTAAAACTGATAGGAGTGTGGCCTATCACTCATCAGATAATTTGCTGTGGGACATTGTAAAAAGATATCTCAATATTGCTTCACTAAAGTATATACACACAGTAATGCCAGCCTATCATCAGTGTTGAAGAAGCACATGGAGGGAAATGTAAAATTTATAAGAGAAGGTTGGGGAAGGAGGAAAACACATATCCTTCAAGCAGCAATTCATAAGAACAGACTCTCCACACACCCACTATGAAGCTATTATAATCTATTTACAGCGTTATATTTTTCTATCTTTCCTCCTTTGCAGTGCAATATACAAATGGAAACAGATGCAACACTACTCTGTGAAGTAAGTGTGAAAGATGAAGCAGCATCTGACGACGAGGAAATGGCAGTTCGTATTGGGAAAAGAGCAGCTTTAGCGGCTCATGCAGGACTGACACACAGTCCTGCATCTATTATTCCATTCACAGTATTAAGCTGTAGTGAGAAAGATGAAAATCAAAATGATGAAGAAATTGCTGATAAAAAGATATGTCGGGTAGTACATGATGGACAGACACTTAATACAGAGTGGTCTCATTCTATGCAAGAGGAACAGGCTGCACAGTCCTGTATAGGTGGTGCCTGTATTGACCATACCAGTACTTTCATGAAGGAAAAGGATCCAAGAAATAAAACTGAATCTTCAACATCAGCAGAGGTTTGTTTATATTTTGAGAGTAATATTCTGAAATACGTCATATCTTTTTCAAAGAACTATGAACCCATTTTTAGGATAAATGTAAACTATTGAAGTAAGATTTTGTTTACATGATATTCGAGAAATAAATTTATGACAGCACAGAGGTAAAGTCACAGAGAAAATATGTGGTTATTCTACAGTAAAACACAGAAGAAAGAGAAGTGCACAGAAACTCTCAAAAATCCAAGTGACAAAGCACAAATGCACAGCCCATCCTTGTGAAATGTGCTATTTCAAGAAGTGCTTGAATAACGCAAATAGGCTGGGGGAGATATTTTATCTTAAAAGTGGTAACCAATGCTTCCTTTTAGCATGATTGTAGAAGACTGTCCTTGCTTTTGAGAAGTTGTCACAGTGTATTTTCAAATGCACATACTCACATCAAACCTCAGTAAAGAAGAAGTATACCTTTCTTATATCCTTGAATGCTGAGTTCTTATTTGAAAGTTAGGTTTTGATTAATTTATGTATTCCTTGCTGCTGACCGGAGTTTTTCTTATTATTCTTTTTTTCAGGAAGAAAAGTCATCAACGCCTAAGAAGAAAAAGAGGTGTCTCCCAGCAGAGAAATCTTTTGTGTGTGGGATATGCAATATGGCTTTCTATTGGGCCTCACGAATCACAGAACATATGCGGATTCATACTGGTTTGAAACCATACTCATGTGCTCAGTGTGGTGCTGTCTTCTCAAGGTCATACTATTTGTCCCGACATATGCGACGTCATACGGGTGATCGACCTTTCAAATGTGTGCAGTGTGGTGCCATGTTTGCACGCTCCAGTGATTTAACTCGCCACAAGCGTAGTCATGCTGGAAAAAAACCATATAAGTGTGATCAGTGTGAAGCAGCATTTGTGTTATCTCACCATCTCACCCAACATAAGCAGACTCACAGCAACATTCGACCATTCATCTGCAAGGAGTGTGGGATGGATTTTTTGCGTTTTCACGACAGGGTGGCCCACATGCGAACTCACAGTGGCGACCGGCCATACAAGTGTACACAGTGCAAAGCTGCTTTTTCTAGAGCAGGTGATGTCACAAGACATATGAGAATTCACACTGGTGATAAACCATATAAATGCCCTCACTGTGATGCAAAGTTTGCCCATTCTCACCACTTGTCACGACATAGGCAAAAAAAACATTAACTTATGTTCTTATCTTGCTTTTCCCATCTTCACATTGTACAATAAAGGTTGTGCACGTTTTTATCTGCACACAAATTTAGTATCAAGGAGTACAAGGTTAAAGCAAAAATATATTTGTTTACAAATCTTTAAGCTGTTATCTGTAAAACTTTTTAAAAATTCACTGAGGCTTTATTTTTGTGGTGAAGATGTAAGCAACGCATTACTATTTTAGTTCTAACAATGACAGTTAGCCATTTAAGCTACTTTACAAAATATATTTTCCCTCATTGCTCATTTCTTGGTTTATTTTTGAGTACAGCTAGTATCTCACCAGTTGTGTCTTATTTAGTACACATACTCATGTGCAGTTATTGACTTTTTAAAAATCACTCAACTAGGCAGTTTGAAGATTTAAATTACAACAGAAAAATGCAGCAACTTTGCAGTTTGACATTAAGTTAGGTTCAAGGTTACTGTTTTATCTGCTCTTTAGTTAGCAAGATTATGTTATGGCTATCAAACTGCTCTAAAAGGTCAAATTTCTACCATAGAGTAGGAAAGAATGATTTGACCCATGGAGGGAGAGGCAGTGTACATACCCTAGTGGTCATGCTTCACTAATTCCTTTTATATGCCCAAGTACCAGATCAAAACATTCTTTCCTTCCTGAAAGTCAAAGTTTGACTTTTAAACACTAACAGGTGATGTTAAAAAACATCTAACTTGCAGTTTTCCCCATTTACCAGTTCAAAAGCCCAGGTAAAAGAAATTTATAGTTTGATGTGAACTTTTTTTCTTAAAGGTTAGCTGCATACCTCTGAATATCAGTGTGTGTGGTTTACAGTTTTTATCTTATTGTTTACTGCAACCAGGTTGATGGAGACCCATGTTACCACTATACAGTGCAGTTATCCACACTCGAAGGATGGCTAAACAGACATCTTCAGTCATCCTGCTTCTTCATCACTCTGGTACTCCATAGGCATTGACAAAAGCTGTCATGTACTGGATACACTGCAGGGATCATTAATTGTTGATCCAGGTCTCCATTCTTTGATTCTAATAGCCCACTTGCAAGAAGTGGGTCACTGTGACTGAAGCTGGAGTACATTGAGAACAATCATCTTGGTAGTCAAAATTATGTTAACACTAAATGGTTAAAACCATTTATTCACAAAACATACATCATACATGCAAGATGATTTACAGGCAAATCATACACTTTCATAAAGCTAGCAACCGCTCTTCTAGGCATCTGTGTTAATCTCTCACCCATAGTGTATATCTATCTGCTGGATAGAAAATACCCTGTACATCAGTATGTAACACCTTAGCATGAAAAGTTTTCCAGTGAGATGCTACACATGGAAATAATTATTTTCATGGAGTAATTATGCTTTTGGTGTAGGGTAATTTCAAAGAAGGGAAGAAAGTACATCTCTTGGCACATATTTTTAAGTACAAATGACCAAGGATCATAATGGTAAAAAGAATATCCACAGACAACAGTTTGCAGATTTATGAATGCTTCAAAATCTTAGGAAGAATCACCTTATTTGTGTATTTAGTCTTGTAAAGATTTCTTTCATTTATCAATGTAACTAAAAGAATGCAGCATATATGTTGCATTTGGTTAATCAAAACAAATCTGGTTTCAGAGACACAGAGGTTAGGACAGCATCTCATTCAAGCAGCAGAAAAAGGATTTGTTTTGGAGTTTACATGAAATTATTGTTTAAGAACTATTACCATGTTTAACATCGCCATCATCATAGCAGTTTTGGTATGCACAGAACATGAAATCTAATACATGTACTGAAGAAAGTGTGCCTAATGAATACTAGTAGAGTAGTGATATCCTGCCAGAGGGGAAAACCCACAAGCCAAAGCAAAGTTCAGTCAACACTGAACCTACTATCACAAATTCTATTTTACAAAGAACATCAAAGCAATCATACCAGTTAGGTGCAGCTTCATTCTTTTTATTCTCATAAACCATATTTTTGAATTCTTTGACTGCAAAACAGCAACACTTGGCTAAATGGTCAACTCTGACCATCTTTCATTTTGAGGATCCCAACCTCATTTTCCATTTTTGTATCTTTATGTAGTACTTTTTTTAACAGTGCATTGAACTTGCTGTACTTCTCAGCTCTATATTGTGCTCATTATTATTATTATTAAACTTATCCCCACAGTATTTTGCACAAGGCATCACACTAGTACAGTTTGGCCACTTACTGGATTTAATCACTTTACTGTGAGTGAAATTTTCTTCCAAACACCATTCAAGTTAGTATATTGGTTCCATGACCTGAATAATTTTGTTTTTCCATGAATGGCTTGAGACTATTTTTGACTCAAGAATCCTCTTAACAGAATATCTGTGTAGGTTTTGTTTAAAAAAATAGAAATTTTGCCTTCAGTCCAGCAAGTCTCATGGTGATCAATCCACAAGGCATCACACACTATTTGTTCACACAAATGTTAGTTTAGTCCTTGCTATTCCTTGAGGAGCATAGGCCCGCAACAAGTTGACATGAATGACTGCCTCTTTACTATAGCATTTCCAGTATACTATCACTAGCATTAAGTTCTTGATAACATGAGCCACTTCATGATATCAAGTTCTTGATTTAAGCAAATGCTGTAACTGCAAAGTTTATGCAAATGCAAGTTTAGTTGTCTGTGCTGTTTACCACATTTGCTATTATTATTAGTTTGGCCTCAAACTGTTTTCCATTTCAATCACCAAAGCTCCTGATCTCACTACTGATGGCATAGATTTATGTGCTTGTACATATGACCAAGAAGTATATTATAGCTGTAGGTGCTCAACCATCAGCAGTTATGCTTTTAGCTGCTTATTGCAGCATGTGAAAATATGTTACTGCTGTTGTCGGCACAAGTATTACTTTCAAACAGCAAACATTACAATAAGGCCCATTGTTAATTCAAGTTTAATGTGAAGATTATACCTTTGTGATATTTTTGTCTTGCAGTGAAGAAATGGGGCTAAAGACTGGGTGCAATTGCAGCTTGTTAAGTTATTGTCATGTCTCAACTAGTTTGAAACCTACTGGCAGTAAAGTTTAATGCTTAAAGGAATAACCACACATTTTGGTATGCAGGTATAAGTGTTTTACGCATCTTTGGAGAAAATGATTTCTAATAAGGTGGGAAATGAAGTAGCCGAAATGAGCAGGTTGCCTTTAGAGCAGTCAATGGTAGATTAGTTTTAACTCTTATTGGCTAACCACTCCACTATGATGATGTTTACTTACCTTTAACCAGCAGAGGTAATGTCCACATGTTAACTGGCATCTAAGTGAGTTTACACCAAGGATTAAAGTGCATTTAACTATCTTGTTCCTGAAATGGTCAAATGTGTATATACCTGTTTATTTTTGTTAAAGGACATCCTGTCAATTTTTGCACTGTGAAATTTCCATTTATATGTGATACAACTCTAAATTTGTTTCAGTTCTAAGAAAATCATACATTTTCAGATTTCATCCAATAATGATTATGTTAGGCTGTCAAAGCATTTTAAAGACTGATACCGGTTTTGCATATTTTATTTTAAAACTCACTTTTTACTGTTGGCCATCTTCATAAAAAATAAAATAAGCCTAAATTTTTTGTAATTTAAAATGAGAATAGGAACATCTTTTGCTGGCTGTATACGGGCAAGATTCATAAAGAACTGTTGTACTGAAGCATAAAGCAGTACCAGTACTGATGTGCAGTTTGTGGCACATTTCATAGGTACATTTTCTGTGTGTAGCTGGAATGTAAGGAAAATCATTTGTCATGCTGAGTGTTTGTTTGGGAAGAGGGAGGAATGTCACAGATTACATAGCTTTCAGAGACATTTACATATGCCAGTTTCTGTTGTGGTATGACATCCTTCCAGTTTCTAGTGATTGTGTCTACCATATTTTTATGAGAAGTGACTGCTAGTACTTTTTTCAACCAGATAAAAGTTACTTTGGTCAGGGTGTGATATTGCTTTTCAAATACAGAAATCAAAACTACTTGCTTAAAGATGTTTCTGAAGAGTGGGTACTTGTATGAACTGAAGCAAGAAAAAAGAAAGCATGAAAATATCCATGGTTTTTTGCTTGAACCACACAAAGCTGTAACTTTGATGATACATACAGTAGTAGTCTGGCCATATGCACCAATATTTTTACATGGCAGCAATAACTTTAAGATCTTCTGCAGTTGTAAAATTGTCAATAAAAGAAAAGAAACAATGTTGATAAAGCACAATACATGAAATACCACCTAACAAAATTTTCACTATAACAAAGGAACCTAAGTATGCAGGCAGCCAGGCATACCAATAGCTATGTTCAAGTAGATCTGTGACTAACCCAGATAAATCCAAATGAAACCTGTTAGCAAGAATATCTCGTGCAGAGATGACTTTGTTGACGTTCATTTCAATCAAACGAGACTTCCTACTAACTTCTACTAACTCATGTTCACATAGAAGGAAAAAATTCTGCAGAGTATTGATCCAGTTCTGATAAAATTGTATCATTTATTGGATTGGTTCTTTACCACACTTAAATCATGCGATCTTTCCAAAATCTTGGCTTTGATGATGAGCCGATTCTGTTTATAAAGAAGCAATTTACGACATTTTTTTTTTCAATCCTATGCTACAGATAAAATAAAAACCATTGTAGTTATGGTACGACACTTGATCTGCTCGAGTTTGTGTGTCGCACGCGCACCACACACATGAACTTGAACAAAGACGAAACAGAACAGTTAGAACACGAACTTATATACACTTATACGAACTTAAATACACGTCCATGGTTAGAATAACATGAACAAGGGCGGTGATGTCAGTGTTTGAATTCTTTCTCAACAGAAGAAGCGGACGGAATCTCCCGGAAATGTACGGATCAGTGCGAGCTAGCTTTTGACATAGCAGAGACTTCCATGATCTCTTTGGCAAGCAGTTTTATAAAAATCATTCTGTGGATAAATATTTAAAGAAACAAAATAAATTTTATACTTTACTGCTTTCTATGTAAATTAATTAACAGTTAAAACAAGCTCTAAGCTTAGTACAGAAATATTTTGGTCATTCTTTTCCCGGACGAAAGATCACATTTTAATTAAAAAGCTAATTCATTGTTTGCGGATTAGCTTTGTCTTAAACTCTGCAATTTTTATTTAGTTATAGGATTTATTTTACGCTTATGATACATTATAGTTATCATTTGCAAAAATTAGACTTCTTTTAAAAACTTAATCTTCGTGAACATATTTATTTTTCTGTGAACATGGCAATCTCAAACTAAAGTTTACAGTTGACAGCGTGAAGAAGTTGGACGAGTTTACGAAAACTGTTTTGATATTGAAAAATATGACCATCCTTTCAGGGGTTAGTTCTAGTGGTTTTTTGTGTCACTGAGTGAACAATCCGTAGTACTAAGCTGTTTTTATTATTCATTTTGTTTAAGTTTTAGCAAAGATGATATATAGTCTTTGCTTTTCAGCAACTGAGGGTGTGATCCAAGTGAAATTGTAGCTAAGTGAAACTGCTTTGTATACGAGAACAATAATTACTAAAACTAAATCTAAACATGAAACTTATTGTTACAACATTATGACAGTATTGTAAAGCGGAAAGCAGGTTGCGGATGTATTACATGGACTGCATCTTTAATCAGGTTTTCTTAGATCCGAGTGATTAGGATTATGTCCAAGCACAGGTATAGGTTAAACTTAAATTATCAGGAACCTAGAGATTCTATATCCAAAATCCATCGTTGGTCACGACTAACATACAAAGGTGAACGTTATTTTGCAGGATGGAGATTAGAATTCTATTGGATGAAATTCATCTTCAAAAAAAGGAGAAAATGAGAAAGGTTATTTCCGTCGGCTAACCATCGCAAATTGCAGGCAAGAGGACATGAAATTAAAACAGGACTTTATGATGCAGCGGTGCTGGCACCAAGCACTGGAAATTTTAAGGAAAAAGTGGAGATGAATGAAGAGAATAGCTTGATGAAATCACAGATATGTTTATGTCCGATGATGAAGACGAGGAGGCTGCAAATGCAGTCATGCAGGCAATAGAAGTTGTGAAGGCAGCAATGGGACCAACGGTTGCTGTGGAAAAAACCATCTATCAAGAGGACAGCCTAATGGATCCCAGCATGAAGTTGGAACATGCAAAATCTGAAGTCAGTAAATTGCTTCTTATAGTAAGTTTCCATTTTCACCTATTTTAAGTTGTTTATTATGTATTTAAATGAATAAAAACAAAAAAGGTGGCCGCAGAACAGTAACTTAGCCTAATTTTTAACACTGCATCTGGCATCAAAGTAAGGTTAACTGTTTTTACATAAAATTCTGACCATGTAACGCTTTGAGTTAACACCAAAGATGTTAAACGCTTTGAATAAAAAATAAATTGGCCACAAAACAGAATGGATGTGACAAAAATTTTAATTTGCACTTTAAACAGAGGCTGTTTTTTCTGAAAAAGATAGTGCTTTTAACAATTAAAAATTAGTCATTTCTGAAGGCAATATGTGCCATTGAATTATAAAATTGAACTACAAAATATTATTGTTTTTATATTCATTTGCTGGGGTGTCATTCCTTTTGTCAGACTGCTAAAAAGTCTAAAACTAAAAAAGATGGTTTGGAAATGATGAAAAAGAGAAAAACAAAAAGACAAAAGGCAGCAAGAAAATCTTGCCAGACTCAAAGACACTGGTGCCTAGACCTCATTGGTGATACCCGTAGTAGGTGGCAGCAAATTGGAACAGACCAGGGCCTTTCCAGTGACACACAGATTGCCAGTTTTCTGATAAAACAGTAAGCAGTACACTTCTTTTCATACAAGTTTTGATCAACTTTTTCATTGTTTAAAGTTACTTTTCCTAGGATAAATTGTCCAAATAATAAATTATTTACAATGTCTTTAAATATTTAAAATTCATTATGGTTGATACTTTAGTAAGGAGCAGAGAAGGTATTTTAGCAGAATTTTTTTTTAAATTGTAATTTACTGGATTCAATAAGTATGTTTAAAACATTTAAATTTGCATTAAGCATTACAAAGATGCTAAAATGAGACATCCACTTCAGAAAAATGAAATCTGCATATGAAATAATAAAGAGATATTTTGGCAGTGACATTGCATTTCTTATTAGGAGTGCATGCTTTTCTTCATTTATTGTGGGTTTTTCCTGATTTGTGCTGAACATTATTTACCAATTCTCAAAATCTGAGCAAACAACTGATTTTTCATTCTTGAAATCCCTCGACCATAAGCATTCTTTCTTTTGTACAGAAAGAGATCATTATGGGAACGTCAGTACACGTCATTAACAAATTGTCCTAACTATTCCAGCAGGTGTAACCTTTGTAGCATAAGCATATCCAATCTGTCATCATTACTGCCTTCTATGCTTGTCAAATTGAAAAATTGTATATCTTGTAAATGGAGGATAATTATTTGCTGAGATGTTGGGAATTAGCCTCTTGTAATGAGCCAAAATCAATTATTGAATCATTGAATCCAAAAAGTATCAGCAAAATGTTTATGTTAACAGATTTGTATGACATTTTGAAGGTTTTAAAGTTATGTTAGCATGATGAATAGAAAAACTTTTAGTGATTTTTTTTTTTTCAGTTTTCATTTTAAAAGTTTCTCATTTTGAATTAAGTATATAATACTGTTTTTCTATTATTAATCACAGTGGAAAAAGCGATACAGCAGTTCTGAGGAATCAGTAACATTCTTTGTTTGAATAAGCCTGTTTTTTTTGGGGTTTTTTCAGCTATGAATCTACACAAGCATCAAAATGTACCAATTGCAATTCCCCATTGGTTCTCTTCTGTGAAAAATGTCATTACAACTTAGTTAGTGAGACAGAACCTAAAAATTTATCTCAAAATCTTGCATTACCTGCCAGCCAATTGGTGCCTTCTACAGGTGAAGATGAAGAGGAAACAGATAAGTCCTTAGAAGAAGAGTCAACTGAACAATCTTCGCAAGAATCTAAAGTAAGAACTATTAGCAGATCAGTTATTAACTCTTCCTATACAGTTCCCACCTGCAGGTGTGAAAGTCTTCACAGCTACAGCTCATTTGCATTGATTTTGTCTGTGTTGAATGAACTAAACTAGAGCTGTATGTTTCACACTATTACAAGTCAATCCAAGAGCGGCACACAAGTTTGATATATATGCCCACGATGCTGTGGCGTAATCTCTTCTGATTCCTGATACATAATTCTTCACTCACCTAAGCTTTCTGGGATTTTTTTCAGACTTTTAGACTGAATACTGCAGGCTGTGAGCCAGTCTTTATGCCATTGGTCTATTGCTCATATTTTACTACCCATCAAAACCCCAGAGCATGATCGCCTGTCTTCACCCTCAGGAGATAACCTCTTCCCCCTACTGCCATGCTGGATAAATGCGTAAAATAAAATCTAGAAAAATAAATCCTGTTTTATCAGATAAGCAACATTTCCATCTGTTGCTTCATCCTGGAATGCAGAAACAGCTGTCCAAACAAATAATGACCACTTGTAATTATATTATTTTATTGTGTATTCCATAAGGTAGCCTTAAAGAAGTTAATCACTATATTATGCTTATTATTATTATTTTATAATGCTTTTTTTAAAAATTTGCAGCCTTCCAAAACCTCAGCACCAGTGCTCCGGAAAAGTGGCAAGCGGCAGCCATATATGTGTCGAGAGTGTGGATCTCAGTTCTCTCGCTCTGGAGGACTTAAAGTCCACATGCGCATTCACACAGGTGAAAAACCATATAAATGCCAGCAGTGTGGAGAAGCTTTCTCTCAGTCTGGGCAGCTCACTGCACATGTACGTAAGCACACAGGAGAAAGACCATATATCTGTGAAGAGTGTGGATCATCTTTTCCCCTGTCTGGATCTCTCAAGCAGCACATGAGGATACACACAGGTGAAAAGCCATTTACTTGCAAAGATTGTGGCAAGCAGTTTTCTTATGCTGGTGATCTGACAGTTCACATGAGGAAACACACAGGTGATAAACCTTTCCTGTGCCAGGACTGTGGTAAAGCGTTTGCTGTATCAAGTGATCTAACAAAACATAAAAAAATTCATACCGGAGACAGACCATTTCCATGCAGTGAGTGTGGAAAGGCCTTCCCATTTTTGAACCGTTTGACAGCACATATGCGGACACATACTGGGGACAAACCGTTCTTATGTCAAGAGTGCGGTGCTGCATTCTCCCGTGCGAGCAACCTGACTGTTCATAAGCGTACTCATCATACAGGTGAAAAGCCATTCAAGTGTCCAGAGTGTGGGATAGCTTTCTCAGATTCAGCTAATCTGTCCAAACACAAGAAAAACAAACATCCCAAACATCTTAAGGTGCTACCAAAAATGCCGTTACCATTGATGCCTCCTGCTGCTGCTGAGCAGCCTAGCCTAGCATCTAGTGCCAATTCATGCAAGAGTGGAACTAGTGATGACTCATCCATTGTGTCAGGCCCACTGCCTTCCTCAGGTCCGTCCATTTTTCCATTCTACAATTATTACTATCCTTATCAAAACCAGACAGCTCAAAATTTTGTGGAACACTCAAGTGGATCTGTATAATATTGTATGGTGATTCCAGGCACAAAAAAGCAAAGACAAATATTTGAATGGGTGGGTAGGTGGGTGAGCCCACTGGACGTTGGAGGTAATTTATGTTAATTGGGCTCTCCACAACCTTTCAGCAAGCTGGTCACCTCTTTCTGCCCAGCTCAAGAGATATACTTTGTATGATAGGGCTTCAAATTAAATGAATAAATTGTAATAATTTTACGTTTAATATCTATATATATGAAATAGTGTGCAATATGTGAAAATATTAAATTGATGCAGCTGCATTGGATTTTGTGGGTTTTTTAAAATTTGATACAATTTGGAAGTGATAAAAATAATATATATTATGAAGTACATGCATATTTTACTTGTTACTACCTACAGTTGTTATATAGTATATTGTATTTATCATAGATGTCATTATTTTATATATATGTATATGTAAAGCTTTTGGGATGTCAGGCACAAGAAATTCCTAAAACGTGTTCCCAGATTTTATTTTTGGTTGATCAAAAGACCATCTCCCATCAGGTAGCAAACTGTAGGAAAGAGGTAATCAGCTTGCTTGAAGAGTGTTAAGTCCTTTTTTGGTGAGTGGATGGACAGACAAATGGGAATATTTGGGTTAAGAAATATTGTTCTTCACCAGTTTTATGCGTTGCTTTATTCAACTGGACTGTAATTTTATTATGACACAAAATGGATCTTGAATCTTGAATGTGAGGGCTTTTTTTCTTTTTTTTGGAATGCAGTATTTTATTTTCAGCTTCCTGTGATTATAGTCTTTATGATCTTTAATGGTACAGTAACAAGTAATATTTATGGATGTTTACTATTACCTTAATATGACATAGGAAAACAGTTTGATTCCACCTATATAACCTCACTATTAAGAGTTTAATCTTCATATGTAGCGGTTATCAAGATTTGTTTCTGAAGTACAAGCTTGGCCTTGTTTGCCTAATTCCATTCTAGTGCATGTATGTGTCTTTTTATTTTATTTTTGTTTTCTTGAAATTAAAATAGCCACTAAGTAGCAACTTATTAGCATTTTTGTTTTCTTAGTGCTATATTATTATTAGTGCTATAAATACTTGGATTAATCTGAGAACATCTTTGTTTTCAAACCCAGTAGAGTATCACTGTGAAAGACTTTTGTTTCCAGCCAACCTTATCTTTTTATCAAAGAAGGGATAGTGACTGCATGATGGAACCAGTATATAAAGTTCAACAGAAGTAATGTTCAATCAGAATCATGATTAAGTAGTTAAGGATATTTCGTCTTATAATTGGCATCCCCCACCCATTCCATTCCATTTGGGTGCCACCCTGACTAGAGATGGTTGCTGTACAGCAGAGATCCGTATCAGGATTGGTATGGCAACATCCGCAATGTCCAGGCTGGATAGGATCTGGCGAAGCAACTCAATCAGCTTCAGTACCAAGCACAGGCTGTACAAGTCCCTCGTAGTGTCAATCCTACTCTACGGCTGCGAGACTTGGACGCTGCTTGCCGCAACGGAAAAGAAGCTCCAGGCCTTTGAGAACAAGTGCTTGAGAAGGCTGCTCCACATCTCGTACCGCGAACACAAGACCAACGCATACGTACGGAGCACCGTAACCTCCCTCGTGGGCCCACATGAGCCCCTTCTGGCAACAGTGAAGCGGCGCAAGCTCGCCTGGTTCGGTCACGTCACCCGCCACAACACCCTGTCCAAGATGATCCTACAAGGAACCCTCGAAGGGAGCCGTCGTCGTGGTCGTCCGAGGAAAAGCTGGGTCACCAACATTAAAGAATGGACCGAACGCGAGATGCCAGACCTGCTCTCATCTGCTCAAGCCAGGACCGGGTGGAAAATTCTGTCTGTTGCTGCTGCCGGACGGTCCCCCCTACGCCCAGACCGGGCATGGGACTGACCTGACCTGACCTGACCCATTCCTACAAACACTGATAAGGTTTGAATCTGTGCTATCAAAATGTTATGAAGTGTGTGTCTGAAAGTTTGTTGTCTTAAGTGTGTGACCATGTTAGTCTGAATTGTGCATATCTACTGTTTCCTTGCAACTGTGTTTTTATAAATTTTTTTCTTGATACTGATGGTATTTTACAAAGAAAGAAATTGTTCACATCACTATGCCTTTATTGATTGACTTTTTAATTTTAACATAAATAATACTCAGGAAATGAGCATCAGCTTTGAAAAGTTAAACAGAATTTCTTTATGGGAATGTCAAAGTCTTGATAATTTTCTCCTTAAATTTTTTAGATTTTTTTTGAAGTAGGTATATGCATGAAACATAAAGAGCATGTAAATATTGGGACCAGCCTTCTCTGACTTTAAACGTTAACCTCGCATCTTAAATAGGTCTGTAAAATCATCTGCAAACATTCCCTGAGCATAAATGAGCAAATGTGCAAGTTGATAATGGTCACTGATCTATGAATAGCATAGCAGTGGTAAGACCCGTGTCTGGAGCCATTTAAATATAACCTACTTCACATGTGCACAACCTTTCACAAGCTCCATACCTATAAAAATTGTAAAGGTTAAAACCAACCTTGATAAATCATTTATGTTACCAATACATTTTCTCATATTGATTTATGAGTCGATTTGCATGTTTATAGAGGTCACTAGCGTGCTTCAATGGCTCGTTTTAATTAAAATCTTAACTGTGCATGCTTAACTCGTTTTGTGTAAATCTTTAGGATTACCAATAAAGACATCGATTTCTGTCATTTTCAAAAAATCGTACATAAACTAAGCAAAGTAAAAGTATGAAGTAAAATTCTTTTAATAGTACAAAACAAGAGTTTCAATTTTCCTACCTGCGTGCAATCTGAATATTCTCTAATTTGTAATTATTAAGAAAGTGAAGTATTTGCAGTGTCATTCTTAAAAAGTGGTTTAGACATGGCATTACACACTACAGCACTATAGCAGTCATGTGGACTACAGATGTGGACAATATTTATTCATCTATGGATTAAAAAAAAATTACAATCTATACACGTCTATGGTTAAATGTAAAAATACATTCACACCAAAGAAGGAACTGATGATGATGATGATGATGATGTCGATTTGTAATGCGCAGGTATCCATTCCAAAGAATGCTCATTGCACTGAGAAAGTAAATGTTCATTTAATACTAAGTGGTTAGATCATTATTTCTATTCCTATGACTGAATTGATGAACCAGCATCCAGTTCAGCCTAACATGTTGAACAGATGAAGGATATACAGCTGAACTTTTTTTTCATAGTAAATTTCTCACTATCACAAGGTCCAACCTCAAGACAAAATGTGACACATTTACGAGTCATTCAGAATTTAAAACATTAACAAAAGTTGAAGTGATGTTATACACACCATTAGAAAACCCATAGGTAAAACCATATTTTAAAAGGAGTTATTGCAACAAACCCTGAAGAAAGAAAATCTGACAATGTAAAACACCAGTTTACAATAAGAATGTAAATGTATACAAGATGTGTACGCTTTGTGATTACGGCAAAAAATACTTCTCTACTCATCACTTCATATGCAATATAGAGAAGGTGAAAGAAGCATGAGTAGCAGTACTGAAGTGAAAAGGATAATATACTCTTACACACCACAATTTTACCATTCATTTATTTACAGTAAACAGAGCAACAAAATATGCTTCAAGTATGAAAATGTCAGACTTGTGATAATCATTTTCCTAGCTTCAAGACAAGAAATGAGCATAGAGGCTGCATAAACACGAATTTTAAAATAAGGTAACTACTGTTATTTATCATTAATCACAAAACCAAAGAAAAAGAGGTTGTTCACAATTTAGTATTTGATCTCATCATTTTCCAAGATGCTTAAAATTGCCATGCAACAACTGCTGTGGATTGAGTGGATCAAGCAGTCTTTAGGCAATAATGGAACTTAGGACTGTGGTAACTCTTCCTGACTATAAAACAGGAAACCACTAACAGTTATTGTTTAATATTTTATATTTGACAAATGCAAAAGCAAAATGTACATCATTCCTTGGGGGAAAAAGTAAAAATACTTCAAATATGCAAAAGCAAACTGCAAATTAAACTTACTCTGATGTTGCAGACACTACAAGAAACAATTTTAAGATATGCAACTCTAGAGACAATTTATTCCGCTTTTAAATGCAGCAGCTCCTTCACTAGAGTGGTTGATATCTTGAGCATAAAATTTTCAGTTGGTCAGCAGCACCCTTGTGCACTTCTGAAATGAGCATTTCTTTATGTTGGAACTGAATGGCATTTTGTAGCAGAATAAAGTCCTTCCCCAAGTAGTGCTATAATGACATAAGAATGCATGCAGGTACTGAGACAGCTTGTTAGTGATTCCTCACTTGGCCTTCGAAGAAGGTGACGTTAAAGACTCATCAGGTGGCTTGTGTCTCCTGGCCATGTGTTTGACTTTCTCGCCTTTCTGAATAAAGGCTTTGCCACAAAGCTCACACATATATCTTTTGTCTCCTGTATGAATTCGTAAATGAATTCTCAAGTAAGCTGCGGAGCAGAAGCCCTTATTGCAAGTTGTGCAAACATAGGGTTTTACTCCTGTGTGCGTCCTCATATGCCGCCGAAGGTTGGAGGAACCAGACACTCCTGTGCCACAAACTGTGCAAATAAGTTTTTCACCAGTATGAGCTCTCATATGTGCCTTGAGCCCTACCACCTCCATAAAGGCTCGGTCACATAGCTGGCATTTGAATGGTTTTTCACCTGTGTGTTTTCTGGTATGTATTTTCAAGGAGTATTCATGTTTAAATGCTGCCCCACATTCTTCACACAAGAAGGGTCGAAGGTCACTGTGAGACTTCATGTGTTGCTGAAGAGTTCCAAGTGCTGCAAAGGCTGAAGAGCATTGACTGCATTTGAATGGTGTCTCACCTGTATGTTTGCGTTTGTGAACTGTCAGTGCTGCAGAAGTTCCAAGACTTTTTTCACACATGTCACACTGGAATGGTTTAACTTTCATGTGCACCACATTGACATGCTTTTTGAGAATAGAGGCACTGGCAAAAGCTCGGTCACACTGGTCACACTTGTATGGTTTCTCTCCTGTGTGACTTCTCATATGTATTGTCAGACCTCCTGAATTCATGAAAGCAGCACCGCACTGGTAACAGTAATGCTGCCTTTTCCTGAGTTGTTTTCCAGATCTGATGGCCTGTCCTGGAATACACATACTCTCTCCCCGGGAACATTCTGCATCTTCTTTCATATCCCCCTCACTTACATAAGGTAACTCAAAAAAGTGTTTCCGGGGTCTTCCTATCTTTGGCCTTCTTAACACAATAACTGGTTCAAGGTCCTCTTTGGACTCGGTTTCTGATGAGACAACCTGCTCCCTGTGCGTTTTCATGTGACGCCTGAGGTTAGAAGGTTGTAAAAATCCCCTGCCACAAACAGAACAGTGCAGTTTCTCACCTTTGTGAACTCGCAGATGAGCTTTGAGACAGGTGGACTCTGTGAAGGTCTTATTACACAGCTCACACCTGTAGGGGCGTTCTCCGGTGTGCTTTCTCATGTGGCCCTTCAAAGAATTGCTATACTTAAATCCAGCTCCACACTGATTGCAAGTGTGCAGCTGCTTGCTATCATGTGTCATTATGTGCCATTTCAATGCCAGCTTGTTCTGGTACTTGGCATCACACTGGCAACAGCTAAAAGGAGTCTCCCCTGTGTGTTTCCGTTTGTGAACCTTCAACAGTGCTCTCTGGCTGAATTGTTTACCACAGTCTTCACACTCATATGGTCTTATGTTTTCATGCACTACTTTTATGTGGTTGCTTAGACTTTGAACACTGGCAAACAACCGCCAACACTTAGGGCACTTGAGAGATTTCTTTCTATCCAGCTGTCTTTGACAAGCATCCATCTCTTCACACTGCATGTTTGTCATATTGTTCTGGTTTTCACATCCAGAGGTCAACTGAGTGGGCAGTGAGGAGCATTTCTGTGCAGGACAAAAGATGTCTGGTTTATTCAATGTTTCCCCTCCTCGACATTCCCGTGGTCTCAACGGCACTGCTCTTGTTTTCTCACTATCAGGCAAAGCCACCATGGACATCACCTGTGACTTATTTTTTGGTGGCCTTCCTCTTCGTCGGACAGATTTTACAGGTATTTCAGCTTTGAAACTTTTTTCTGACAATTTATCTAAGACAGGTTTGTTTCCTTTTGCATAAGTCATGTCTGAAACAAAGCACATTGTGGAAGTTGTTTTAGAGATATCAGCCAATTCTTTGGAGCGATCCTCTGATGTTAAACTTTTGGAAGAAGTATTTGTCAGTGATGGCAGTTCTTGTATTTCAGGTCTGCAATCTTGCATGGAGGTTTGCAGCAAAGGACAATCCTTGTTTTTTGTAGCTGACGTGGAATCTTGCTGGTGATGGCTAAATAGCGCATTTCCTTGTTTGGCTTCTGCATGTTGCAGTCTTGTCACAGGCACCACAGTGTAACAACTTCTACTTCCTGGATTGTCTACTGCTTTGTAGTCACTGTTTTCATGTCTGACAGCACTGCCATCTGGTGCTATTTCTGATGAGCCATCAAGCTGGGAACAACATATAACAACAGCCTGTTGCTTCAGGTCATCTTCAAACAAACCAGAAGTAGTATTCTTCGATGGCCTGCCACACCTTAAACAGTACAATATCAGAGGACCTTTGCATTCTGTGCAGCAACCAATACCCAGTGAACCTTCCTTGCTTCGTTCATAGCTGCAACACAAACATTCAAGAAAAGTTAATCTCATTAGCTGCTACAGTCAGTTTACGAACACTTGTGCATACAAAAAAGCTCAGCTATTTACAAAAGATAAACTTAGATATCATTGAAAAGCAAGCTGCAGAATTCATAATTTTATTTCTGAACCAAACATCCACAGATTGAAGCTATTTGTCAGTGACTCCTAAAAGTTTAAATAGGAATGCCTAAAATGTCTTTCTTCTTCTGCAATCCTTAAACACTCTTCTAAAAACCAAAAAAAACACTTGTAATTGCTTTAAAATATGTTTGTACAAAGGTTTCTCCTTCTTAAGCTTAAGCTAACAATTTCAAAATTTAATAAAATTATAAAACTGAGAGTACTGCATTTGTTCATGAAATGGTAGATGTTGAAGGATACACTGTGTCAGTGAGTGCATAAGGGAACAAGTAACTTCTAAGTTCAATCAACATGTATATGTATAGACACACAAAAGGTTACTCACTGCTGAATCAAAAAATTGGCAATATCTGTATCAGTGGCCAGACCTAAATTAACACCTAGGCACTGCCAGTCTTTGCACATCACTTCACTGACATACAGACATTTCAGAACAGGATCATATCCTGCAGGTTCAGCCATGGTAAGTGACCAACTCCTGTTACAAACACATGTTGACAGATGAATAATTACTTAAGTAGAAATAAGTTTTGTATCTAATTTGATGTAAAATCTTACATGAATCTGACTAAGAAGAAAGCACTGTTGCACATATTTTTTTTTAACGCTAACAAGATATGGAGGCTGCCTCTAATCTTTTAACGGCTTTGATCAGATGTGAAAGCTGACATATTTTTCCTTTCTCTATAGTATTTTTTTTAATTACCCTTAAACAGGGAATGAGATGGGGGAAAAGTTAAAGATAGAAAATGTGTGGTAAGGGATCAATAAAAATGTGAAGAATGTTGCTGATTTTCTGTGAGCAAATTGCTTTAAACTTTTATGTAAGAAAAAATAATCCTCTTTTCAAAATTTTAACTGTTTTAGATGTCTAAAACAAAATTGGTAAACACTCACCCTTGTAGACAACCTTCATATATAACATATACAAAATTTTAATTCACTCCATTTCCTTTCCAACAACAACAACAAAAAACTCTTCGTTTCTATATTGCAGGGATTCAGTATACGACGTATTTCGAAAGGCTCGCTAAAAAGTCTGTATTTTAAAACTACGACAGATGTAAATACTGCTGGCGGCAAACATCATCAATGTATTTTAAAATTGTCTTGAACTGCTCAATTAAAAATGATTTTGATCATGACACCTAATTTCACAGTGGGTGAAAAACATTACTGCCAAGCAGCCGAAAAATATAATATTATGAGACTAAACTAGAAAGTCACGAACGTCGAAGTTTTGAACATCCACCACTGGGTATCACATCATCTGGCAGACGACCTGTCTGTGACTGACCTTTTTGATCTTTAAAAATGCAAAAGAACTGACTGATTTTATAAAATTATTTTACTGTGAACTGATTAGCGTGTTATAACTAAGCTAATGAATCCACAAACTTTTGCTTGAAGTCAATTTAACACAAGAGACAAAGCTCGCCCCGATTTGCAGCCACAAAGTCGTATAATCTTCGTCGTGGTCCTCGTAAAGCGGATAGAGGATCGAGGTTATAATGTTGTGTGCGAAATATTTGTTCTAATGAACTACTCGATGGTGATACCCAATGTTTTCTTAACTTTAACCAATAAAACGAGATGAGACGGAAAGGGTATAATAGTTTTTTCTTATTTACACTTTACAAGCAGTTAAGCTGATGGGGAGGAGAGAAGAGACCATTGTTGACAAATATTTAGTGTTTATTATTCCATAAACTTCTTTTGGACTTGCTGTTTCTTGAGTTGTTACGTTTTATGTAAATGATGGCGGGAAATATGTGGAAACTTAAGTATGTTTCAGTCTTGTGCTATTTCAGTGTATTGTGGCGACTTTCCAAATCTGAAAATGCGATTAACGGTTCCAGCGATACTTGAAATCGCATGGTTTAAGATTCTCTCCCTTTTTTATTTCGTGCCAGCTTAAAGAAATATTTAAGTGAATTCCTCGCAGGTTGGTTAGTTATGCTTTAGCAACTAAGATTATTTCTCGTGAGCTGCTTCCAGCTAGGGGTGTTGTTACAGAATTAACTGTACCGGAGGCGAGATCTGAACTCATAATCCAGGGTTTTCCAACCAGCTCGGACCTCAGAAAATATCACATTATTTCAAAGACTAATCACGTACCCTCCCTGTGGAAGTAAAATGATTGTTTGCCTTTAACGTTCAAATACCATTCATTTCAGATCTGCGGCACCACATTAGCTTAATTTTGGGCTCCAGAATCGCAACTTTTATATTGTTATTTGTACATGGACTTGTGAATGATTCTGAGATTGACAAGAAAACATGAGCATCCAACGTCCAAAATAGCAATGCAAAAACTTAGGGATTATGTTGATGATAAAGAAATACTCATAACTAATTAATTGTGCTATCTAAAGTTTACAATAGACAAAGCAGTTGGAAAGATCATTATTAATTTTATTTAAAAATAATATAAATGTGTGAAACCCAACCCCTCCCCTATAGCATCCAATATATATAAATATACAAACGCACACTTATAAATAGTGTTAGTATTTTGATCTACAAGCATAAAATTAAGATAAACAATGAGATGATTATATTGTAGGGCATGTAGTCTGTAGGTGTTACAAAATCATCTATACATTCACATCCTAAATAAACATTTCACAAACTATATACATGCATGACACAATAGCAGGTATTGAGGATATATAAGTAACTGTATTAAAAGAATTACTGCTAAAATCTACACCGCCATTTAGTTTTTAGCTGCATACACTATAAACAACAGTGCCACCAAGCCAGATTATGTATGTTCTAAAGATCCTGGCATTTCAGACTTAAGGTAAGAGTGACAGACAGTTGACCCTTATGTCAGAGCACTAACAATTGGTAATTTTTATTTTGAACTGCATTTTAAGATGATGTTTCTTCACTAAGGGTAAGAAACACACAGACAAGCATTTTAAGAATCTTTCAGCATTTTAGTGATAACAGAATGAAAAGAATTTAGTGTGATTGTTTGGTGCTACACAATGTACAAAGCCATAATTCAAATAATTTCTCCACAGCAGGTGACAGTGGAAATATCCTTACCAACAAAATTTGTTTCTTTACTGCTAAAAGTCATCACAACCATCATTAGATAACAAATTTAGTACCTACCAAACCTTTTTTCCTAGTACAATCTTTTCAGATTCTGATTCTGCCTTAAATGCTTTATGAACGAATGGGTAACTACTGAACACATTTCTATTGCAAAGAAAAATGCTAAGCTCTTTTGTTCAAAAATTAAAATGATATAGATGCAAAGTCAGAAACAGCCTTGATATAATGACAGTACTTTAAATAAATGTAGGTCCACAAGTGCACAGAAGTAAACTTTGATGCTGTAATCTTTATAGTGATGTCAGAAACAAAACAAACATGTTGGAAAAACTGTCATTAAATGCATCAAAACCAAGGTAAAAGTGTGCATGTTGAAACTCCATTACGAAATGGTAATTGCAAGTGAAAATATATTTATTACAAGGACTGGGCAAAAAATACACTCTTTCCAAAATAAATGGAGGTTCTGAGATAGAAAGGTAAATATTGCAAATATTTAATTAAGTGTGGGTTCTTTTCAGCATGTTTTGCAAACATAATTTTCAAAAATGAAAGTGGAGGCAACAAAAATTGTTCTTTTAAAGAACAGTCATTATTTGTCCTTCATTTGTGCTGGTCACAATTATTCCACACAGCAGTCATTTATGGGTAGTCAGCTATCTGATCAGTTTCATGCTAATTACTTCCCTTGAACAGTTTGTAATATACCAAATAAGTTTCTTCTTTGATTCAGAGAGTGCAAACGTGTTAGACACACATTACTGAAATCCATATATTTATCACAAATGTATAAGCTTCATCTCTCAAACTAAAAATAATAAAATTATGATGGTGACTGGTACTTTTAAACCATGTTAAATAAAACTTGTAAGAACAAGCAAAGCAAACAGACAAAGAAACCAGCACATAGATGAGGACAGAAAGTAATCCTTTTTTTTTCTTTTATTATTATGAAACATTTCTCTAAAGCCTATGAGCACATGCAAACCTGCACTCAGGTGCAGGCGCGCATGCACACACACACAGACTTAACCAAGCTAATGACTTAAGAAATATACTTCAGGTGAATTAGTTTTTTTAGTTCTAAAATGATTAGTACCAAAAAAATTGAATGGCAGGATGATGAATGAGAAAGCATAACAATTTTATACATAAACTCAAAGGAGTCTGCATGTCTGCACTTATTGCACATCTTTCCTGTACACGACTGAGCATGCACACATACATATATAGAAGATACTGAGAGGACCTGGGACAACAGCTGTGTGCTTTATGGCACATGGAAAAAAAATTCTTATCACGATCTCCGAGTACCTGCTCTGCACAACAAATACAAAAAACCCTGAGGTCATACAGTCTAATCATCCAGTATTTTTATAACTGCTACAGCAGTAAGATACAAAGGAAGTGAGCAAATTACACAGCAGATAAATATGCAGAAGCTTTTTGTCACAGTGATTAAGTGCAGGAAAATGACAAAGTCAGCCCATTCTCTTACAAATCATCTAAGACAGCAGCAAAGATTTGTAAGTGGACCTAGACAGCCTGGTCCAGTCAATTATTTCATGTGTTTGTTTTTCGGATTAATTGCAAACATTTGCAACTTTTCATGTCATGCTTCATGTCACAACAATTAGAACAAAATAATCATTGTCCTACAGTCATTAAAAAAAAGTTTGCATACACACTCAGACAAACAAAAAGTTAAAACAGCTGTGTAAAACAATCCATCTGCAAAATAAATTGGAATACATACAGAATTAATAACATTTCCTAAATATGGTCTTTGTAGATGTTTAAAAACAAACAACCTTGTTGGTTCCTGCTGAAGAAGGATAAAACTATAAAATGGAACATATCATCAAATTCTGGGGGGCAATTTAAGTATTCTGAAAGATTTGATGATGTGACACATGAACATACAGTCTGCTTTTCATTTCAAATAAAAAGCACGCACACACAAAGAATTGTGTTCATAATGAGAGATATAAATATTCGCATCATACATAAAGTGCTGTCAACAAATGATTTTGTAGTCAACACAATAAGCCATTAATTGTTCTTAACACAGTCCCTATAAATCTTCTCACATAAAAAGTGTTCAATGAAAAATTCTACATTATATTTGTCACACAGTTATGTAAAACATAATTAAACAATATCTAAACAAAACAATTTAAGTAAAATCAACTGTTTATTGTACAAAAGCAGTCTATTCCACTTTACTTTTGGAAAATTAAAGAGAGGAATAGAACTTATTTTTTTTTATTTGAAGTTGAGATACAACATTTTTTGGCAGGCATCAAAGAAATGTTGCAGCTGCTGTTAATTCGCCATTTAATGAGTACAGCAGAAATTGTTATAAGAGCATTTATTGAGTAGATTTATCTGTGAACACAGGGAAATCTAATGTATTATCTATAACTGACATGGGATTATTAAGAAGATAATGCTGATTACTATAAAAATACCAGGAATTACTACTATTTAAGGCTTAAAACTTAAGATAATTCTGGTTCAATATTCTGGGCCATTCTGACTGATCTATAGTAAAATTTTAATAAACTATAACATGTTGCTTAGCTACTAAACAAAAAACATTATTGTAAGGAGGTTTTAATTGAGGTGAAAATATAATTCCAAGTAACTGAAAGTAATGAGATAAGCAGAGTTTCTTTAGGCATGGGCCCGAAATTTGAAAGAGATTAATAATGAGGCTTCCTTTATTACAGAGTGAAATAGTAAAGGTAAATGGTCCCATAGCCTGGAGGCCACAGGGGCAGTGAATGTAGTCTACATTGTCCAGGGTATAGCATGTAGAAGGCAGAGCCCAGTGCTTTCCTTCTGCCGTCTTAACCTCCCCTAATAAATCAGGCACAAAGTGAGATAGGCAGGGAGAATTTTCCAGGGCCAAGGAGGTATGGAAAACCTTCTGCCCCACTGCCTAGTGTGCACTCATTACAAAGCTCTGCTACCTCCCCATTACAGAATATAATAAAAGCTAAAAACAGCAGAGCATCAAGAACAGTTTCCTGATTTTGTGCTGGTTATAACGTAGTTTATAACAAATTAGACTGCCAACCTCTGAAGTTACTCTGTTCTGAAAATCTCTTGATAGTCAAGTGGTTCAGGAAAATGTGTCAGCAGAGTAACAGAGGTATAGGACACTTCTTTTGAATAATATTAAGTGCAGGTCTCACAAACTGTTTCAGTGATGCTGCATTGGAAAACACCAAGTAACACTGCCAACATATGGTGGTTCTTCTATCTGAGTTGGTCTGTATGTCTGCTGCTGATTTACACTGCCCATCGGCATAGTCATCTGTACTGGCGGGGTAGGGGGTGGTGGCAATGGGGGAGGTGGTGGTGGTGGTGGAGTTGAAGGTGTTTGTGGTGCTGCTACTTTTCTGCCACGGGCTTGGTTTGAACCAGCAGCACAACTGTTGTTTCGTTTGTGCTTCCATAAAGTTGAGTGATCGGAGAAAGCTGCACCACAGGTTTCACATTTATAAGGTTTTTCACCAGTGTGTTTCCTTGTGTGAGTTTTCAAAGACCCTGGTTGGGAGAAGGCTGCCTCACAATATTGGCATTTGTATGGTTTTTCGCCAGTGTGTTTTAGCATGTGTCGGGAGAGATTGCTAGATGCTGCAAAGGCCATGTCACACTGGTCACATCTGAATGGTTTTTCACCAGTGTGCTTGCGCATGTGCACCTTCAAGGCAATAGACTGTGTAAATGCTCGTGCACAGACAGTGCAAATGAATGGTCGTTCTCCTGTGTGCGTCCTCATATGGGTTTTTAAGTTACATGACAGAGAAAAAGCCAGTGGGCACTGAGAGCACTTGAAAGGCATCTCTCCAGTGTGTTTGACAGTGTGTGGTTTGATGTCATTAGGATTCAGCAAGACGGTTTCGCAATGAATGCACTGATAGCTACTGGTCAGCTCATCCTTCTTGAACAGGTGTTCCTCCATGCCACGTCTATAGGTGTATGCTGCCCCACAGTCGTTGCATTTATAGGGCTTGTAACCAGTGCGCCGGGTGCCTTTCTTGGCACGTGTTTGAACAATGTGAGTACCACATTCTCTGCACGTGTACTCCCCCTTCTTCCCTCTGATTTTCTTCAGTTTCTTCTTTTTCTTCTTGGGCACCTTGAGTCTGTTGTCATCAGTCATGTAAGTAATATGTTTTCCATCATGCTGGGACAATGAAGTTTGAGAATCCAGTAAAGCTGGCATCTGGAAAGCTGCAGGACTGTCCCCAGTGACAAAAGGACCTAAAGGAACAGGTGTCACTCCAGTGTTGCTCTGCAGGCCATAGCCAACAGCAGCAGGATTAGTCTCTTGCGCAACCATTGAACACTTAGCACAGTACAAAGGCATAAGAATATGGCATCCTGCACAGCGATTGATGGACTGAATGGTATTTTCATACCTGAAACAGAAGAGTTTGGGGAAGAAATAAAAGTAACTGTATTATCAGTTTATCGCCATTAATTTGAAAATGTTATTGCTAAAATATTCTTTGATTGATTTTATTATAAGTGGTTAACAAAAGAAATAAACAGAAGAAACAAATGTACAAAGGTACTCTTCTCGGTCATTTAAATATTTGTGCCTAATTGCCAATTTTGACAAATAACTTATACAAATCTCACAAAGTCCAAATGAATGAAGTGTCTGGACACCCTCACACACACACACAAATGCATTTGAGCACACAAGAACAGGAAAGATAAATAGATTAATATGGATTTATATAAATAGCACATGATTCTCACTGCTGCATAAGAAAGGTAGCAATATCTGTATCAGATGTCATGCCATGGGCATTTCCAAAATGCCGCCACCTCTCAAAGATTTCTCCATCTAAGGCCAAGTGCTGCACAGTAGGTCTGCACTGTTGGTGCCCACCCACATTTATGTTTCCAGTCATTGTTTCTGGAGCCTGTTGGGCATCAAATACAAACATTAGATAATACAAAACTGCTGACAGGCAGTGTGACAAGACTATGATGATGTGACATGTATGGGCAAACTGTTGGTATGTTTACAAACATTGGTGTCTAGGCCCTTTAACAATATAGTCAAATCTTAAAATTAAAAAAAAATCCATTCTTCTTTACAGGATCTTAAATAGCAAGTATATCTTGCTGACAGTTGTACCATCTTCTTCCCTAATGGGATTAAAAAAAAAAAAAAAATTATTACCACTGGCCGGGCTGCAGAGTTAAAATGAACTTGCAGGTCTAGCAAGCCTTCATAGTCCTCTGGTGGTCTACACACAGTTTTTGCCTCTACTGCTTTGTTTTTGTCCTCAGGATCCATCCCCATCCCCTCCACCTTTGATGCTGGAGACTCTGTGGTCTCCATGACCAGAGAGTAAGACTCCCTTGCTGTGCTGCAGAATAACAATAATAAATAAGGTGAAAAAGTGAGAAAATTGCATGGTATGCATTAAAAAATACCAGGAAGTAAGGGAAGAACTCAAGACAAAGTATCGTTGTTCATTGACCCTTTAAAAAATGTAGCTTTAACTTCTCTTGTAAGGGGTGTGACCAATCTTGACATAAACCTTCATTTCTTGTGGCAGAAACAGAACAAAATATAATGTTGATAGAGGAAAATGGTTATACGGGTGGATATTTTTGCTCCTTGAATTGTTGCTAATGAAAGATTGTAAGGTCTAAATAAGTGGCGAGAAAGAAAACAAAAAGTGGAAGATGAAAAGGTCGGTGATATTCAATGTACCCTACATATTCCGACATACAATAAATATTTCAAGATACCTATATAGTAGAACAAAATGAACAAAGATTAAATGATAACATAACCTAAAACAACAATTAAGTCATTAAAATCAAAGGTAAAGCTATTTGAAATATTATAAACCTCAGTTTGCACTTTTCTTTGTTCCATCAAGTCTATGTCTGCAAGAATGTACACACACATTGCATGGAGTGAGGGGAGGGGAGGGGGTAATCGGCGTTTTACGCCGAGCCAGCAACTAAGGCTATATCACGGCAAGGCAGCCACCCCTGTAAACAGATGCCACGTGCAGAGAGAGAAAGGATGAATGATTGCAATAAAAATGAAGTCAAATAGTTCATTTAATGGCTTCTGGATTATGCTTTAGTTGTAAAATCAACGCTTTCAGTCATGTATTTGTTGGTAGGCCTTGATTCTGTTTCCTTCATAGAAAAAAAAATGTCCTCAGAAACATAAGTTGGAAAAGAAATCAAAGGCCGGTACCTGACAAATAATCTTGAAATATTACTGAAACTGTTGTGGCTTTTGATTCTAGGACGACTTTTATTTAGTTCTACTATAATATAGAACTATATACTTAAAATACTAATACCACCGTCTACTGTGGCAAAGCCTAAGTCTCACAAGGACAAAACAACGCTAGACGATGGTTTTAAATAATAATCCGTTTTATTTCTGCAGAATGTCAGGCTAACCTCCAGGTCCATAAGGCATATAGATGCTTTCTGCAGCAGATACATACTTACTGTGCATCAGACATAACTTTTTGACAGGCACCGCAAATCCACAGAAGAAAATTTGATTGATGCCAGTGAGAAATATGTACAATGTACCCCTGTTGAGCAGGCCAGAAACTAACCCACATTCTAGGTAAAGCAGTCTTAATTTAGTTTCGCATATAAATACTCGCGCAGTGATTACGTTTCTGTTTGTTATGGTTTCTTTCATCTCCCTTTCCCCCCGCTTTTTTTTTAAAGTTACTCGCGCGATTGATGGTGATTGTACACAGCTAAGGAATGCTGTTGTTGAACTTTTATATGGTGTTCCCATCTCTGCAAAATGATTCCGTCTGCTGCACGAGTGCCCAAACTCGATAGTTCGGTTACTGCTCGCGTTATCAGTCATTCCTTGTGCTGTACCCCGTCGTTTAAACTTGTCCACATCTAAAGAAATCAATCCTTGACCCTAACAGCCACAAATAAAGATATCGCCTTGTTTCCATTTCTGTACAAAGTATTGAAAAGGTAGCGCAAGTCTAGCACCTAAACCGTTTCTCCTGCTATAAACAGTTTGAACCATTTCGGACTCATACGGCGTTGCTACGAGTAGTGATCCGAATGACTTACTGTTTGTTTCCGACATGAATCACATCTCGATCTTATTGTGTGTACTGGATATGTCGGCAGCGTTTGATACACTTGACCGTGACATCCTTCTCCAGCGCTTTCATGCTAATTTCTTTCTCTGCATAACTGTGTTGTTTTAAACTGATTCTGATCCTACCTGACTGATCCAGTCTGTGGTAATTTTAGGCAAAACATCTTCTGCAGTGGCGTAGGATGATGCTGGGGTTGGGGGGAGAACAGGACCACCAGTTGGAACTTTGGAGCCGTTCAGAGCTGGCGCAAGGCACTCCACTTAGCTGGAACTGAGGGACTTGGGTTCTCCATCAGTAAATGAGATAAACATGCCTGCCACCTTTTGTGGGTGGCTTTGTCTTTATCTCTGTCTGCATAAAAATGGGTCCACAAGTGGTGGGCAGTGGCATAGGAAGATGCTCAGCTTTGTGGAAGGCAAACTCCATGCTGACAGTGAACGATGTTTATACTTTTGCCTTTTCAGTATCTTTTTTGAGGAAGCGGCTGCCTTAGTTTTCCTACATACCTGGTGGGTACAGGTAATCAAAAATAGCAAGGGTAAAGGTCTTAAGGTTTATCAAGAAGCTGGTGCTCAGAAAAGATTTAAGAAACGGCGGGGCTGGTGGTGACTTCCATCCCTGGGTTGACTCTCCCACCAAGAATCCTAAGATCTAGTCCTTGTACCCTAAATGCAGGATCTACAAAGCTGAAATAATATTTATGCAGCAACATGTAACTTATCTGCACATTAAACATGACACAATAGTGCATAACTTTAAACAGAACACGTTGTTCAATATCAACACTTTATTGCACTGCTCAATGACTGAACTTTGATTGCAAATGAGAGGTAGCACCAAATGATGATGAAAAAGTTAATAAGTTTACATTTATGTGATATCATGATTCTGTATTTACAGAATGAATTATATAGAACAAGTGCAACTTAAGTCTTTAACTGTCAAAGTCCTGATACCTAGAACTAAAAGTATTTACCTATTTTTTAACAGATCTAATTTTATAATAAAACTTTCAGGACAGTCAAAATATTTGTATTTTCAACACCATCTTATTTTATTTAACTACATTTCATACCTAAAAATTGAATAGTTAATGTCATCACCACAGTTCAAACTATAGTAAAAAGACAAGATGCTTTCAACAAAAACTCCAGCTAATTGAATGTTTGTTCATCTAAACATTTACTTATATATGACTGCACTTGTTGACTGTGGAAAGCATATGCATTTAACATGCATACAAAAACAAAAAAAGTGTTGTTTCTATAACACTAAAGGTATGCAATCTCAGAATACATTTTCCAGTGATGTCCTAAATCCACTATATCAGGGAGAATTTCATTCACAAGGTGTATACCCCCAAAAAATAGTTCAGAAAACTTAGCTATAGACATCTCACATGGTTACAAGGTACCTGTAAAATAACAGAACTGTTACGACCATAGACACAGGTATCATCCACGAGTTACTGGACTGCATAAGGTGCAGGGGGCTATTAAAAAGTCATTAACCCTAATTTTAAGATAAAATTGAAAAATCAGCTCAGCAGTCTATGAAATTTTTTCAGTGAAATTAAAAAAACCCAACAGATGTCTGTCCAACATCATAGTCTCATTTCTGAACTGAATAGCTGGTACAATAAATATTTTAGCCATATACACAGTATTATGAGCTGCATTGATGTAAACAATATAAGTAGCTGTCCAAGCATGAAGGAGTCTTCTAGACAAGAACAGTAAGATAAATAGAATCTACAAATGTCAACAGTCTAGATATTATGATCTTTTTATTATGCTTAATTTGAAAAGGCACCAAACGTAAATGTATAAAGAAAGTAAAGCTTCTTTATTCATCCTTATGTCCACATTCTTTGGTATTTGTAATCAGCAAGATAAATATATACTGAGTACAAAAAAAAGCTGTGGGAGTTATTTACAGAAAAAAAAAAAAATTAATCCTTGATTAACTCCTGAGAAGCCATGTCAGGATATCAGTGTTGGATCTCTTAGAAAATTTCAAAAATGTTGCTAGGCCAACAGCAGTACACATCAAATTAACCCCTGGATCATATCAAATTTGGACCATATCATACCAAATATAACCAGAGGTTCCAAATCCCTGAAATACCTATCTAAAATTACCTCCCTTCCACAACATAATACATGTTGTTCAAACACCACTAAATAAAAAATAACCCATCTTCAAAAAGTAGGCACTTTGTGATTCAAAAGGCCAATAATAACAGTGCAGAATTAATTCGCTTGAAAGAAATACTCTTGCACCAGATCTGCTCAAGGATGCTGCATGGGAAAGCACCAATTGACAGCATTAATAAATGGGGTGTCATTAAGAGCTGGAGGCTTGTAAGAGAGCTGCTGAGAAAGCTGGTTTTCTTCTGAAGGCAAGCTGGAGACTGTTGGTAGTATTGTGGATGTCACCAAAGCTACGGGTATTAGAGGAGCTGTTTGTGTTAATGTCACTGCATTGCTTGCCGTTGGATTCAGATTTTGGCAGCTCTGCTTTCGTTTGTGCTTCCAGAGGGTTGAATTGTCTGAAAAAGCAGCACCACAGTCTTTGCATTTGTACGGTCTTTCTCCTGTGTGAGTGCGTATGTGAGTCTTGAGACTTCCAGGCTGGGAGAAAGCAGAGGAGCACTGATGACACATGTAGGGCTTCTCACCAGTGTGAGTCAGCATGTGCCTTGATAGATTCCCTGAACTCGGAAAAGCCATTTCGCACTGTGAACACTTGAATGGCCTTTCCCCTGTGTGTTTCCTCATGTGGACTTTCAATGCACCTGATTCTGTGAAGGCTTTCCCACACACTTTGCACTTAAAAGGTCTCTCCCCAGTGTGAACACGTAGATGAGTCTTCAGGTTGCATGCCAAAGTGAATGCAGCTGTACAGTATGTACACTTATAGGGCATCTCACCAGTGTGCTTGTACGTATGAGTACGAAGATCACGTGAATTGAGGAAGGTTTTCTCGCAATAATTACAATTAAATGGTTTTCCTGAGGGGGCATGTTTCTTCCAAAAATGAGCTTTCAGATTGCGAGTATGAGTGAAGGCTGCATCACAATCTGAGCACTTGTAAGGTTTTTCTGAATGGAATACCTGCTTCCGTTTTTTGGAAGATGTTTTACTTGGAGATATATGAGCAACCTGGCATCCACACTCTTTGCAGGACAGCCCCTTTTCACCTTTCACTTTACTACTTTTCTTCACAGTTTTCTTGGATGGATCTCCCTTATCACTTTCAGAATTATGTGATGCATCATTCAAAATGGTCATTGTTGGGGACGTCAGTATGGGAGCTATGGAAGATAATGAGACAGTGTGTGTAGAAAGCAAGGATGAAGATGGACAAGAACCAGTGTCATTGCTGTTATGGTCATATGATGGCAGTGTAAGAACCTCACTTTTTATTTCCTCATCATTGGTGCTTGTAATTGTGCTTGACAGAGCATCCAGATTGTTTCCACTGGACGTGATGCTTGGTTGCAGGGCACTGCTACTGACTTCTGAAACTGTGGCTTGCAACAGGCTGCCATCATCAATGGAAGAATTGGCTGACTGTAGAATGCTGACAACTGGAACTGAAGCTTGTAACATGCTATTGTCTATGATTGGACTGGTTGACTGAAGAACATTATTGCCACTGCCATGAATGGAGTGCTGTAAGGAACTGTCACAAGTAACAACTGAGATACTGGGTGATGTCATGTCATTGGTGGAAATATCAGCTGGCAGTGACATGGGTGAAGTCTGGGTAAAGTCAGTTTGCTGCAACAGGCTACACTTGATACAGGTCAAGCTCAAGGGGGTGTTGCAGTTAATGCAGCGAGCTGCAAAGGAAACTCCATTTGCAGTATTTTCATAGCTGAAAAGAAAAACATCTCTATAAACTAACACCTACACATTTATCAGCACAATAAAAAGGAATGCTAGTTCTATACTTGAAATGGCATTTCTTTTCATCATTCTGTAGATCTGTCTGAATCATGTTCAAAGTAACACACACACACATATGTGCAACCATACACCCAACCTCTTAATTACTCAGAATCCTAATATATACCACGTTTCTTCACACTCAAAGCAATGCAACTTTACCAACTTAACCCATGACATAATGACAAAAACAGTAATGCTATTGCATCACAATCATTTCATAAAATTAGTTTTAAAAATTAAATGGAGACTAACTGCTGTGTGAGGAAATTAGCAATCTGTGCATCTGTGAAAAGTCCTTGAGCAGTGGCAATTCTGCGCCAGCGTTTATAGGAGTTGATGTCTATGCTGATATGCTGCATGCTTGGTCTGTAAGCATGAGGTCTGTCTAACCTGATAAACTCTGTACCATCTATCACTTGAGTCTGTGAACAAAAAAGCTTCAATACAATACAAAAAAAAAAGTTTCATAACATAATAATGACTAATGCTACATCACAACAGTACTACAGGCATTAAAAACATGACCACTGAATAAGTCATGGCCTACTGCACATGCACTATGAATGGAAGGAGCTGATGTGCTCTGATAAATACCTCACTAAGCTAAACCCCATTTGAATGAGGCCATGAGCTAATGCAAGAATGCGTCAAGAAAAAACTAAATTCCAATTGGCTTCAAATTTAATGTTTTACATTATAAATAACAAATACATTAATTATATTGTTAACAATATTCAGTCCTACAACTTGCTTTAGTATCCCTTCCTATTGACTCTCCAATCTTATTAAAGCCATGATCTTCTGCTTAAGTTTGTAAGTGTCAGCGTTAGGAACTGTGGTTTGTATTCTACATAAAAATTGGCTTTTCCATTTTTTTTTCAAAAGATGTTGGAATTGACATAGAGTTTAAGTTAGGCAGAAATGTGTTATTAGAATATAAAGTACACTGGGGAGTAAGAAACTGCGGGGCAAGGGGGAAGCTGCCACCTCAAAAAAGATACTGAGGCAAAAATGTGGTCGTTGTTTACTGTCGGCTAGGACTAACCCCTCCCACCCCAAAAGCAGAGTATTCTCCTATGCCACTAAGCTATCACCAATGCTCATCAGACATCATCTGAAAAATTGTCTATTGTTACTGACAGATGTGTGCAGACATGCACATCAAGGAAAGGAACTAAACTAGTTTTGCTTTCTAATAATATCAAACCCATCATCATTTCAATCACCACTACCATTATTACTATTATGCAAAGAATGTGTTGTTTTCAAATTTTACTGATGAAGGTGTTGATGAGTCTCCAAAATGAGCATGAAGATCGATAAGTTCATCGTAATCTTCAGGTAGGTGTGATGATGCATCCATTTTTGTGGCTGTCTCAGCCAACACTTTGCTAGCCTTAACATCATCCTCTGCTGCTGTTGAAATAGTGTCTGGATGCTCCATTTATGGACTGATGGTCAGCTGCAAGTTTAGAAGTAACATGTAATACTGACACAAAACAAATTCTAAACTGTACACGCATTTTACTATGTCGAAGTCATACTGAAAACGTGCGGTAAACTACGTCAAACTCGCAACAGCCGAAATTGCTGTGAAACACGTATACTTTCAGTGAAATGCAATCTGGCAAAGTAAGTCTGGAACTCCTCTAGTAGCAACCTCCCAGAATCAACCCACTAATCTTCTGTGTAAGTATTTACATCTATATTTTGTAGTGGCGAGTAAAATGATCCTTCGAAAATAAAGCTATAAAGGTTATTTGATCTCGAAACAAGAAGCCTTACAACTTAAACAACACAGCGGAATCCATTAACATTTCCAGCAGTTCTCGCCGTTAACTATTCACATATACTGTTTTAAAAAACAACAACAGCATCCTGAAATGCTGGCTACTAAAACCACTGCCTGGCTCAGGTAGATGGTTCCACTTCTGTGGTGCCGCTGGCAGTATTTTTATCTTAAACTGATAAACGATACATGCAATGCTGATTATGATTTCAAGTCCGACTTTTTAAAACTTGAAATTTTAACTTAAACAAAAATATGTGCCCTATACAGTACCAGAAACATGACGATTGAAAGATTCCATCGACCTCACAGTGTTGTTAATGTCTGGCAAGGGCTGTAACTCTAGCTTCTGCTAAACGGAAGTGAAGGGAGCTAATGGCTAAAGCTTCGCTCACAGCAACGTTAGCTACAACGACGCCCTGAACACTTTGCTCAAGTACACATATCGTTTAAAGAAGCGATTAACATTACACGTGTGTTTTACCTATATGTTTGTAGAACTGTAGGTGTACAGGTAGGGTCTATACGTTGTGTTTTTTTTTTCAATAGTTGTTATCTAATACATCAAACCGCCGGTGCTCTGGGAGTGCGATTAACGACTTTGCAAATTAATTTCGTCTCGATTTTGTTTCACCTCCATCTCTTTCTCTCTCTTATCTTTACCACAACACTTATAACCATGCTTCTAATGCAGCAAAAATTAATGTCAAACTTCGCAAAACTCCTTAAAGGAGTTTTCAATTTGTTCGCAAGTATACTTGAATATTCCATGAAATAACACGTACCGGGCTCGGCTGTTCACCTCCTATACCCTGGGGATAATTCCTAAAAAAAAAAAAAAGTACTTCTGGTAAGCGGTCTGTCGGCTGTTTACAGTATATATTTTTGACTGGCGCAGAGCTCACGGTAAGGGTGAGGAGTCTTTCTAAATGCCACTTCTTAATAAGCGATGCCTCGATCGATAGTTTCTATTTCTTCAGTCATGGACAAGCCGTCTTCAAAACACACATATTTTACAAAATTTTCAGTCAGGACAATTTCTTGTTTTTCTTTGTGATGAGGAAATATTGTGAAAAATCAAGTTCTTGTGTCTATTTTTCCATCCAATATCATCTAATTTGTTTCTAAGTTTACAAATTGATCTTCTCTTTCAGAGCTACGTACTTTTCTTTATCTAAGGTGACCAGACGTCCGCTTTAGGCGGGACAGTCCCGCTTTTGACCTCGTGTCCCGCCTGCTCATCGGGTGGGAAGCCAAATGTCCCGCTTTCTGGCTTTCTGGCAAGTCTATCAAATGTCCCGGTTGTCTTTAAAAATAACTTTTTTCGGCGTTCTTTGACGGTGACGACACCATTATCGGCACGTGTCCCGCTTTTGCCCCCGAAACGTCTGGTCACCTTATAAACTTTATCACTTCTGTAAAGTATCAATAAATTGTATTTAACTGTTCTTGTGTTCATATTATCAATTTTTCGGCCGTCACATTCATTTTCTGGTCTGTCAAACGGCATTTTCAGCACATCTGCAATAAATGGGGGTTCTAGTGTTGCTGCTTGCTCAGCAGCGGTGGGTTGGGCTGTGCCTCATGACAGGTGAGTGACATTGAAACTGTACTTCCAGCCCTCGGAGACTATTCCAAATCTACAGGGAACAGAAGATAAACGAATTTGTTAGCATTCTGGTCACTACATTGGTCGTTCTCGATTCCGCGCATGATTTTATAACTATACGGGAATATAGAGCCGACACACAAAACAGTGGCGTAGGAATTAAGAAGATGCTGGGCTTTGTGGGAGGGAGGGGTGCAAACTCCATGTTGACAGTGAATGGCATTCACATTCTTGTCTTTTATAACTATATTGTCCCTTTTCTCCCCTCCTCTGGTTTCTACGCCACTGCAAAAGCATTTGCGATAATGACAAGAAACAATTTTTTTAATATGCCCAGAGATATTAAGGGAGCAAACTCTTTTAAAGCTTGTGTGCAAAACTGAATTACTATTCTTTGCGTGTCTTGTATTCTTTATGAATCGTTTACATCTAAAACATTTTTTTAACCACGTCGAATAAAAGCGAGGGGCCATAATCGTCTGCATAAAATATTCGGATGTTCAGGCATAAGATGCTCCAGATGCTCTTGTCAAGTGTTTGGTACGAAGTGCATAAAATTAGCCGAATGACAATCAAACCATGATTATTGCCTCTTTGTCATTCCCCTCGCCGAACTCTCGGATTTTAAGGGAGAGAGGGAGGAAACGATGGAGGAAAAGTGTAGTATCCTTTTAGCATGTGTATAATGCAAAGAATATATTAAATCCCTATTTGAGAAGTGTAACCGAGAAACGTGTGCGTTGTCCTGGTCCACCTGTCAGAAAGAACTCTTCGTTCATACCTAACATTTTCCGAGTACAAATGGTGATCACAGCCAGTGATATGGGGAGAGAGAAGATCACTTCGGTGGGATGTGGAGTGGGAGTCACGTGCTGAACAGGTCACAGAGCGAATAGTCTGCAAATCGCTGGCGTACAGGGGTTGGGCGCCCGGGGCAAGCGAAACAAAATGTGGGGACCTCCCAGACTCCTGATCACCAACAGTTAAGAAAACGTTGCAGAAGACAAATAAAAAGGGGACTTTACCTTAAATCCCAGATACCTGCTTCACCCGCAAAAGCAATGCTAGTTCACTCATAACAGCAAGGCCACTGTGCCGCAGTCATCATGTAGAGTTACATGTAAATGAAGAATAGAGAAAAGGTTTTAGTTTCCAGAGTAAAAACGACCTTGTGGCATGAATTATCAATCATCATGTAATGATTACTGATTAATCATGGTTTAGTTTAGTTAAGGTGACGTGTGGATCGTACTGCTCTCACTAAAACAGTTCAAGGCCCTCTACTCCAAAGCTAGTTCATTTTTGGATCTGATAAACGATTGTGCGCTGAGTCACTCTCACGATTTGGTTTAGTTTAGTTAAGGTGACGTGTGGATCGTACTGCTCTCACTAAAACAGTTCAAGGCCCTCTACTCCAAAGCTAGTTCATTTTTGGATCTGGTAAACGATTGTGCGCTGAGTCACTCTCACGATTTAAGAGGACAGAAATATATTGATCACTTGTATGAAGAAAAAAAGAGAGTTAAACATGAAAAAAGGCGAAAACTATTTAAAACCTCTCCTTGTGATAGCCCAATTTTCGTACTCTTTGCCCTCGTCCCTCCAATCTTCAGAACGTAAATATCTGGAGTTGGAGCGTTGTAAGCTGAGCCAGCAACTAAACCTATATCACGGAAAAGCAGCCACATGCAGAGAAATAACAGAAAAGTTTTCCTGATACGAGATCTGAACCTATGACAGCCAATCCCTACTGAATTGGTGACAGGCGCTAACCGTTCACGGTTGCATCACCTACCAAATGTCTGAGAAGTAGTCTGCATCATCTAGGAGGCAAAGACAAATAATATTTGAGATCTCTAGCGTGTAACTGAGCACTATCTACAAAGATGGACGTTGATGACAATGATTTGTACGAAATGTGTCCTACCAAAAGGTAAACTTTAAAGGCTGAGCAATGTCAAACATGAAATTTAAGCTCAGAATTGCTGACAAGTTAACACAGCATAATGCTAGGAAAAAAATTACATTTCATGAATTGTAAATTCATTTTTTAAAGGAAAAGCATGTGCAGATTGACCCACATTTTAACTGTTGACGCCACTGAGGGCGGCAGACAACGAACACATGGTAATGAGGTGCAGCCTTATCAGCAAATTTCTTTTTGTTACATAGCAAGAGCTTAGGTTATATGAAAGGCATATGAAAAGTGCGATGATCTAAGGTTAAATCACTAGATTATCATCCTTACAATGAGAAACCAGTCTGGGGTTCAGATCTCGTCTCGGGACACTCTCTGTACGTAGCTTGTGGGCCAGGGTGGGAGTCGGAGGGTTTTCTGATACTCCGGTTCTCCCCTTCCCTCATAGTGCCGTCACCTTTAGCTTGAAGCTCTTTTCTTTGTCATTTGCCCAACCAACCAAACAAGCATCCATCCACCCATCCATTTATTGGTTCAAAGGCTTGCAATTGGGTATTTTCGTTCGTATTTTTCGAGTGGATCTTCTAACGACCAAACAAAGGTGTTGAGCTCATTATCAAAGATTTAAGATTTTAGATTGTGACATTAATATGGCGATGTTGTACTTAAAATGTACTTTCTTACACGAAATACACAGCGAACTCCTACACACGAGCACACACACACATACAGAGTGAGATACAGGGGAAAGATATGTGCTATTATTAGGACATGATACTGAGAACTGCAGTGAGTCTCAGCTTCGAAGTTCTGACTGTGTCATGATTTTTTTCACTCCTCGTCAAAATTACATAACTTCATTCAGGAGGAGAACATATAATAGACAGCCACATTAACACAGGTACGGTCACAGTCCAACAACCATCATCGCACAGTCATACAGACCAGGCTCGTAGAATGGACAGACCCTGCTTGCCGCCATATTGGTGCTCGTAATGGATTTTTCTGTGCTACTTTCTTTCTGTGGGTTTTTTTTTTCAAAAGCTGTCAACGTGCATGCTTTTTGTATTTTTTTAACCCGCTTTAATTCTTTGATTTTACACCCGGGAAGTTAGGTGTAAATCTGTTCGTGTTCTTTGCTGGTTTTTATGTCTGTAGAGTAGCAAAATGGCTGCGTAGTGGATCAAATAAGTTCCATTACAGCGCGCGCACAGAGTCTCGCAAGTATTTATAGATCAGTGGGCGCACGCAAGGTGCGGCATGTTTACAGCACACGAGACGATAACTGCCCACACACCGCTACGTAGACGAGAACCGCATCGACCTCTTTGTTTTGCGAGTGGCTAGCGCCCCCTGCCGGCAGCGGGTGCAACCACTTGCGTCATCAGTGAAGCGCACGTGCTTGCCGCTGGACGCGGTCTCCGCTGGAAGCTGCTGCTGCTGCTGCGCTGGGAAGCACTGATGAAGTGCCATCCGGGTCTCTCGGAGGTTGTTATCTCCCAGCACCACAGAAGCTCTCTTACGAATGAAGACAGACCTCAAGAACGAACTTTCCCAGGTTCTTCATCGATTTTGTTTGTTTGTTTGAACAGTGTTCAACAAGTTAATGGCGTGTGTAATTCGTTTCAAGGGGCACGTGAAGAGTAAGAGGTCAAATGCTCTCTCAAGCACGCATTAAGGAAATCCTCTCTGTGAACCGCTTAGACATGCGTATCATGACGTCACTTCCCGTGCAGATCGAGTCGCGAATTTTAATAATATTAGATTTTTACATGGCGCTATTCCCAAGTCGGCTCAACGCGCTTTACCAATCCGACAAGCATGTATAACACACACACATTGAAATGCACACATGAGGTCCCCGCCCCCAATCCACACACATACACGCAACTATAATAGAGAAAAGACTTTGGTAGCTGGGATTTGAAGCCGCCATGAGGGCAGTGTCGGCACATGAGGCAGCTGCGTACGTCGGTTCTCAAACCAGTTGAGTGTCTAATGGACTGGACTGCCATGGAAACTTCCAGAGTCCGGCGTGCACACACAGACTGTGGCAGAGTGTCAAATTTGCAAGTGATGGAAGTGAAGAAAAATTTGTGTAGAGATCGCTAGTCCACAAAGTCATGCGACGAATGGCACAAGAAACCGAGATGATTTGATCTGGCGCTCTATGAATTGCCGAGGACTGGTGTAAGCTTCCTCAGAATAGAATATCACAAAATATAGATGACAAGAGTGTTTTTGTTTTGTTTCTTTCTTTTTTTAAGAGCACCAAATCAACAATCAACGATAACCGCAACTGGTAAATGGAAGCCAGTTCCCAGATTTTATAGCGCAGATCTACACAGTAGAAATCTGTGATAAAAGCAGATCGTAAGACGTGTAAACAGTCTTGTATGGTGATAAAATCATCTGTACATCATTAAAATCAACATGATACATTGACAGCGAAGCAGAGACGACAGAGTGGACTGCACTGTGTGACGTACATTTTCACCGAGGATCGAATGACGAGAAGAAGCCGTTACGAGGAGGCTGGCTTTCGATGGGACAACAGAAGGTCGTAGCTGAACCAATAAGTCCGAGGACAAGCAGATCAATTGAACAGAAAGACGAAGAAGCATGTAACAAATAATAGGGACGAAACTAACAACAGGTCAACAGACAACAACAAATATCGAGAGCTATATAGTCCTCTCGAGCCAGTCAGGCGAAGGGACATCACTCAATATACTGTGTTATCTGCCACAGAGTGGTCTCACATAGACATCCTGTGCCTTGTCCATGGCTTATTTCCAGTTTTCACATTCTCCCTACAGCGGCGGATTCGCAACACGATTGGCACTGGCAGTTTCACCTCACCCTGGTGACAGGCGGCCTTCAGGTCGCGCGCTAATGAGACGGCAGGCGCCAGTTGCACTCACGCGGCTGTCACACTCGACGTCATACGTACCAGGGAGGTGATGACGACATTACTGCAGTTCGACTCGCACGGGAAGAGCTAATGAGGCCGACACGACGAGAGACGGAGCAAGACCCTCGGCTTTGCGGGGGAGAAAATTGCCGCAGCAGTGCGGACCAGCAGGAAACCCTTCTTGCTTCACCTTTGGGCGTCAATTGGCGAGGGCTTCGGTATAGGCATCGGAAGTCTTTCCTCCCGTCCCCCCAGCGTCTCTCTCACCCCGTCTCCCCCCCCCCCCCAGATGCCATAATTGGTGTGAACATACATTTGAATCTTGTCCTTCCACGCTTAACACTCATACTGAGCCGCCATATTATGACAATACATGAGAACACTTTTTATTTTAAAGACATTGTTGTGACGTTTACTTAAATTGTTTATACATTATAATGTATCAAACAAACCCTTGTAATATGGCCGATGCTGAAACAAGAAAATCGTTTGTTCTCTCCTTCACACACACACACCACAGACAAACTAGTCTAACTCTACAATGGGCGGTGCAAGATACTGCTTATTCGTAAGCTTGGTCCAAAACGCCAGCGTGTTCAGCTGACAATAATTGGCAGAGGCCCTGCCAGCAGTGATGGTCCGTCGAGCCACTTGTGACTTACATGGGGGCCGAGTTCCTCCAGTGCAAGTTCCAACTCCCAGTCTCTGCAAACAGGTTTACCCGTGCACACTGGAGCTGTTGTGCCTGCTCGCGTCTCCCAGAAGCAGCGCCAGCACGGCCGGGTTCATCTTGTAGGCTTTCAACCGTGAAGCGTTAAGCGAACGCCTGGCAAAAAAAAAAAAAAAGAAGGAAGCTTAAATGTAAAATCTCACGCCCAGATGAATGAAATTCCCCTCACGTTGTCGGACCGGGAAGCGTCGAAAGGGGTTCACAACTGACGAAGCAGTTTTATCCAAAAATGGAAGTCAGACAATTGAAGAAGCTATGTGGGACTTTAAAGGTGGGTGGGGCGAGGAAGGGTGGAGTGGGGGAAGGAAGGGAGGGGTGGGGATAGAATAGACAGGAGATATGCAGCTAGAAAATATGAGATTATTACCAATATGTGCCATCAAGCCCCGAGTTTGCTTGGGCACGTGTGGGCTTCACGAGGGCGCAGGCAACCAGCACCTGTCCTTACCAGGTCAAACTGGGTCGAGGTCAGCGCTCGAGGTTCTGGCGGGGTTGTGCTTTTTTTGTGTGTATTACTCGTGTATTGTTCACGTGTAGCTCAGTTTGGATAATCCTGAGCAGATAACAAAAGACGCATACTATGAATAAAACGCACATCTCTCTCTATGTACCAATATGGTGTGAGTGTGTTTGTTCTTGAGAGAAAATGTTGAGTGTGTAAACTCCCACGACTGTGTCATTACGAAGATATACTAAAGACGGACATACCAACTAAACAGCATGTACACACAAAGCTTTCCAAAAATCAATGAGCCTCAGGCGATCACCTGTCATCCTGGGATGACATACTTATGTCGAGCGAACTACAGCTACAGGTCGGCTCGGCCGATGAGCTGTCATAAAGACCTTCTCGAGTGGGAACACATTTACACACATATCACGCTTTCATATTACTTTCATATCGCTTATTAATGCCTGAAAGGCGATATCACATAGAAACACAGGTCTGGAGAAATCAAGTAAATACAAATTTCCATACCTGTTCCAAATCTCCATGTGAAGCCATGTGTGATGTCACGCTAGTGCCAATACTGTACCATTAAATGATTCGATATTACTGACTTTTAACATACATCAAATCTGACATCAAGGTGTAAAATCTACACGCCGTACACCGCGAGACGGGATCTGGGCAGTTTCCTTAAACTCAGAGACTGGAACTCCTGCTTGAATATAGTGGCCATTAAAAAAAAAAACGGATGGGAGGGTACCGGAAGAAAAAGGCGAAAGAAATGAAGTGTAAGTGGGGAAAAAAGTCGGAAGAAATTGGTTTCAAAGGTGATCAAGCAAAAAAGAAAAGCAGTATTAAAAATTCAAACTCAGTATGGTGCTGCATAAGAACTATCCAGCTCATGCATAATCCGATTGAAACGCATTTAATGCAATTCTAGAAAAGATATGTGGCATAGAAGCAGAAGACACCAGGACTGGCTAGAGTTCTTCTTCTGGAAAGCTCATCCTGGTGACCACAGCAAAAGTGCACGTCCTTGTTGTTGTATGTATAGCCGCCAAACTTGTATTTACAAACCTTACTGATTACTGAAAAAGTATGAATTCAAAGTTTTCTGGATGCTTTCCAAAGTTCGAGAATGTGTGATAGTTGCAGTGTTGTCGGCAAAACAAACATTGATGCCTGCAGCAGTTAGGACGCTGAATGAGACAGTTATTTTGGTGCATCATATTGAGCACAAGTCGGGCAACATGTTTTGGATATGCAGCATCAACCTTTGGAGGAATAAGAAACAATTTTCTGTCTTCGAAAAACGACTAGTAAAACTTTTTTTCATTATTCTTAGTGCTTATTTTCATCCCATTCTGTCCTCATCGGTTCAGCAGTTATTACTATGTCGGCTACATGTAATATTTATAAGGAATTATTACTACTTTCATAACTGTACCTCGCCTGGAACTTGGGTGTCTGAATCCTCAGAAAGTATGTCTTAGTACTTCCATTCTATGCAGAATTCAATATTATTCTCCACTACTAAAGCAAAATAAAATCTCGCAAGAAATCCGATGCATGGCTACGACTACGACCACTGGATATTATTTTTTTGCAGAGCGTCGCTTGGGTCTTAGGGTGACGTTGCACGTTATTCGCGCGTGGGAGCGAGATGTTGCAGGACTTGCTGATTACAGGTGTAAATCTCCAACTTTGACATCCGATAATAAACCATTGTATTTCAGGAAGGTCTTTAAGACTATGGGTTATTCACGTCGGTACTGCATATCCATCGATTAATAGATTTTATTGACTCCTCCATCCTCTGTACCTTGATGACATTGGCGTAACGCACAGAAAAAACCGAAGGCCCTTCAACCATTCTGCAGGTTTTACATGGCCGTAATTTGAGGAGTCCCCGGGAGTTCCAGTCTCTGAGTTTAAGGAAATGGTCCAGATCCCGTTTCGCGGTGTACGGAGTGTAGATTTTACACCTTGATGTTTGGATTAGCTCTCTTGGTCTCTTGAGACGACGATCTGGCCATTTTGAATTCGTTGTGACAGGAAGAGCTCGGTGGTCCTTGGAGTATTTGTTGGAGTCGTCCTGTAACTTCTCGTTAAGTCACTAATCAACTGTGCCGCTATCAATCATCTCTGGGGGAGGGAGAGATCCGGGAAGTGTCACGCTGTAAAGAACACCGCCCGTGATTAACGACCCTGGGTCCTGAATGTTCTTTCCCTGATCGCCATAAATAAGGACCAGCTTGATGAACGCTTGTCAGCGGCCTACTGTAATCCAGATGGTACATTAATTAAGTGAACTTTGTTATCTCTTGATCCACTTCAAAGTCACCCTCTGACATTAGTCCTCACAGGGAAAACACCTGCGCCACCTTTTGAGAATCCGCTTAGCCAATAGCAATAGATGATCCTCTTAAACAGAGAAGACTTTAAGTTAGGAGTCTTGTCGGGCTACAACACTTATAAACTTACCCCACCCCCCTTAACCCATCTCTCTCTCTCTCGCCATTTTGTTCACGGGCAAGTTTAATGTGGGGAAAAAAAAGGATTTTTGTGCAAGCCAGCTCGGAGACATGTCGCTGAAAACATTCGTCCTTCTGCAGCAAAATGTGCATGTCAGTGCGTGATGGTGCAAGCTTCGTTGTCTGTGTCAATGTGTGTTTGATGAAACAATGACCGGAATAATTTGAAAACATTTTGTTTTTTCCTCCAGCATGTTTTTTTTTTCTCAACCATTTCAACGTTCTCGATCAACATCAAAACTGCTCCCTTGGTGTCCTTACTTTCTCCTCATCACCCACTCATCTTGTTCCCAGCATCCCTTCGTCACACAACATTAAAGCGCGCTGCAGCCGTGCCCGTCGTTATCCAACAACCAGTGGTTCTCCATCGTGCTTCATCCTATATCCAGTTGCTTCAAAGTCATTAAATCTACTCGGTAGAGTTTGGAATTTTGACCTTTAGTACGCAGGTGGGTGGGTATTGTGGTGGGTGCAAGGTTAATGTTTTCTGAAAACTGCCAGCCCCATAGTGTCACAACAAATCATAGCTCTCCTCGACTTTCTCACGTATTTATTTTCAACACATACACCCATCGCAGCTGACCTCAAATACGTGCATCGGTATTCTCTCTCTCACACACACACACAAAGACTGAAATAATGTTTGCGGCAGTGCGAGAGGCAATGACAGGAACTCAATGCAGTTTCAGGGTGTATCATTACCCTTGATGGCGACGTCTGACGAAAGTAAAGGAGTAACAATGGCTTATCTTTCATCGTCATCAGCCTTCCCGCCCTTCCTTTTCCCCCAGCATTCTGAGAGTCAGTTTCCCAAGAGAGAGAGAGAGAAAAAAAAAAGACTCCATGACACAGCATCTTATAAAATGAAATTTCTCGGACTAAATTTAAAAGGGGGGAAAAATCTGTGCTTCCATTTCCCTTCCACTGCAGCCACTGTTTCTGTCTGTTGCTCGCCGTGTTTACGCGGACGGCCGCAGCCAGCATCATCATCATCTCGCTCGCTCGCTCGCTCGTAACCCCCTCGTTCGAACTTGGCCTTTACACGACCTTGAACTGGCGTGGCCTAGATTGATTCAGTGCGGAATATCGACCGACATACAACATTTCACCGTCCGTCACCATTTCTTTGTAATGTCCTGTTTAATTTGATGTGGCTCTTTCAACTGTTGCCCTCCCCCCATCTCTCTCTCTCTCGTTCTCTAATACACGGAGTACTTGGAGGAAGACTTAAAATCGAAAGTGCACTATAGAGTGTGTGCGTTTGCGTGTACGCTTGCTAGTCGTTGTAATCGCTTGTTTTAAAACTAACTTGTAGTTGGAGCAAATCAACAACGCGAACTTTGAAACGAACGGCAGTTTTAAAAACAACGAGCGCACGCACGTGCAACAATAAACCAAAAAAAAAAAAAAAAACATAAACACTCTTGGGCGTTACCGATGAAGTCGCAGGACGTGATACAACAAGATGGTTAGTTAATATGCTAGCTGTAATATGACTCCACTCACTAGGTAGGTTTGACTGCGGGACTTTGCAATCACCACACGCGATACACTGACCCTACAGTCAATACAGGCGTGATAACATGACCATGCACTCACCAGGACGATCATTTATATGATTCTGCTATCGGCTACAAGAGTTTGTTTACACTATTTAAAAAAAAAACCGACGCTGAAGTCTACACCATCTACAATAAACGCCCCTGAACTTGTCGACAATCACCAAGAAATAATTATTTTTTCTATTTTTTTTTTTTTCTTCATTCACTGAAGTCTACACTTTTTTAAAAAGTACGGTTTTGACTTGTCCACACTCACCAACATTCACCTTTTCGACTTGTCAACATCACCAGCAAAATGTTTTGTAATTTGTTGACATTCACCAATAAATAGCTTTGTGACTTGTCTTCACCTGCCAAGCTTTACTTCATGGTTTGGTGTTCACCTACGTGATTTTGAGTGTTCGGTTCTGTATTGCACTGGTACATTTTAAACGCTCCCGTTGAAAAACCTACCTATATATCTTGAATTTTTCTCTCAACTTCCTCCCTCCTTCACTCCATCCCCACCCCCCTCCCACAATCTGACCCTAGTTCGCCTGCCCGTGGCCGCAGAGCTCGGTTTTAAAGTGGGTCAGGGAAGACGAATTGGTCGAAGTCGCGGCCATTTCGTTAATACTACTTGGCAATGAATGGGCGGACGCTGGCTTGCCGGCGTTGTCGCTCCGGAGGCTGACAAATCCCGCGATCAATGGCGCTTCACCCGTGACTTTTGAGGTATGGGCCTCCTCCTGACGCGAGAGTGCTAGCCGAGACGCTGGGTGTTAGCGTGTACCACTCACCAGCGCTGTCATTGGGGCCATCAAGATCGATGTCGCTGCCCCGGTTATCTTGTCAATCTTCGTGTCATTTTCTGCGAAAACATCAACTCTACACTGCGGCATGTTTTACGAGGGGAAGGGCTATCGTGGTTCAGTAAACAAAAAATAATTATTTTCGTGTTTACTCCTGAAGTGTAACCAGAGCGCATTTTTACCCCCTTTCCTCGAAACTTGAGTGAATTACCCCTTCCTTTGCCTTCTTGAAGTTCAAGCCAACACATATCACGGAGAGAAAAGGGCACAATCGTGACGTCATGAATGTCCGCCCATACATCTAATTATCATATGCTCCTTGATCTCCCACTGGATGAAAAATTGACAACTTGAGCGTCAAATTACCACGCTGTCAAAATTTGCTCTGCGCAGTAGACGTGTATCAAAATTTCGTCTTCATGATTTTTTTTTTTTCATTTGAAGTCACCAGTAACATATCAAAACCAGGAAAACAAACATTGTAAAAAGCATGCTCTAGACTAGAGTAAAGAACTTCTACCGAAGTCTATGGCCTACTCGTCGAAAAAAAAAATAAACATGTCTAGTTTGGTGACTGTTGAACCACGAACTTGTATTACTGGACTGCTGGCAGGTGATTTTTTTTCCAGTTGACTACTAAAACGAGGCATGCTACTACAAAGCTTCCGGTTTAGTCACATTCTTTGTTTAGGCTTGCCGAGACTAACAAGGGAGAACTTCGCAAAAGGCTAAGCGTTGGTCTTGGCAGACAGACAGAGGTCCACCTATACACGTCTATGATTGGACAAACGGTTTGGATATCTTTTTGCATGCGTGTAAATAAATTACTTGACAAAGCATACAAAATGTTGTTCATATATATATATAACCGAAACAAGATGACGTTGGCCTCTTATGTATGTTTTATGCTATTTAGTTATGGCCTTAGATATCTTTGATAAAGCCAATGGGTTGAAGACTAACCTTTTGTCTCTGCTTTTAAAAAGAGGGGTCAGGACTGTTAATCAACAAGACTGGTGGCCAGAAACTATGTCCAATAATACTTTGAATTCTATCCATCTACAAACACTAACATTCTGTCCAACCTGTTGCTAGTTGTTTCAAGGAATTTTAAATTTGTATGGATGTTTCTGGGAATATTGTCTACTGGATTGTATGTTTCGTAAATGTAATTGCTAACAATTGATACATGTCTTTGTGTTTCTTAGATATTTATGACATAAGAGCTTATCTCTGTATAGATTAGTAAAGTCAATCACTACTTGAACTAGGTCGATTCCCTAACCTATTACTCTCTCTCACACACACACACAACTCTGCCTGCTCTGCTTAATTTATAAGATTAGCTGAGTACCCGGCATCGTCCGGGTGACAGCGTGCAGTCCTGCAGTGCAGATCAAATGAAATTGAGAGGCGACAGATGCCACAGTCCACAGACCATTTGCACTTGAAGCGGGAGATGAAAATTACAGTGGCGTTCTTGCAATTCCCCTCCCACACAACATCTCCCCTTTCGGTTTCTCAAATAGGGAAACCCTCTCACATTTAGGACGTTACCAACATTTGCTCGGGTGAGAGAGGAACCTTGCTACATTCTCTGTGTAATAATTCTGTAATTTTATGCGAAGCCAACACCAATATCTGAGAACGGGAAATATAAACACGAAAACTAAATCTGCTCCTAGGCAACGTGCATCACTAGCCATAACACACACATACACACACAACATTTTTAATACTGTCTCGTTATACTTTAGTTGAGGTCTCTGTCTTATCGCATGACGTGTAGAGCCTATAATAAAATAATCCATTACATTAAAGCATTAAAGGATGTGGGGTGCACATTTTTTGTTCTGAGAAGAGGGTAAAGCTCAGTGTAAGACACTGTTTCCCCAAACATCTGGGTGAATGAATACCCCTTATCCGCTGTCGAGCTAACACTCCTACAAACACCACCATGCACAGAAAGATGTCAATACCACAGACGTCAGGATACGTTCACATTATGTATAGACTGGTAATATTTTTCTGTGCATGATTATGTTCTTAAGGGGGTATCTTGAGGCTCGTAAGGTAGTGCAGGTGGGGGGAGATTAATTTTAGGCTTGTTTTGAGAAATAGTATTTTATCCAATCATTAGAAAAAATACTGTACCCTACTAGTCCTTTAAGTGAATTCACATGCAAGCTGGTTACGCGCTTATTTCAATTAGATGAACATTGACTGCCGTTTATCGCGAAAAAGCAAGAAAGAAACGTGATTTTTTTTTCGGCAAAAGTGATATTAAAACAAATGAAGAGAATTAGTAAATGTCACGCGTAGCAATAATCATCACGAATTTGATGTTTGCGCATCATCATTAGCTATTTTGAATGGTTTCCCTTACTTTACGGTGTATCGAATGTCGTATTAATTTTTTTCCGGCAGATACATCCAGCTCTTGCTGTCCTTCTCGGCAGAGATGTCACTAGGAGAAGTAGGTTGAAAAGTGGAGTCTGTCACGCTTTAAATAAATGGAAAAAAAAAAAAAAAACAAAAAAAAAACAACCAAAATACTACGCATTTGAATTCAGTTTTACTGGAAGCGTTTTCAGTAAATAGATGAGGAGGATGTGGCTGGTGGTCTGTGGTTGTGCATTTGTGCTCTGGTGTATTTTCTTCAGGCTGTTGTATACGTCTGTGTTTGTGGTGCCCGCCAATGTCGGTTGTAGCTTCTGTAGTGAACATTGCTACAGTGCTGTGTACATGTGCCCTTACAGACCAACCTGAACGGTCTGCGTTTTTTCATATATCAGTAGATGTAGGCGATATAAAACTAACCCTGTAAATGTCAGCCTCGGAAACACATTCATTAATTAATTATCCGCTATGATTCGCACCTGCGATCAATGAGCGCCGTACTACGTCACGCTATTGCATCATTCACAACATTGCCTGCCGTCAACACCAATCAGAGAGAGAGAGAGAATGAACGACAGTTCAGATTATTTGGACGCTGACAGTCTGCATTTCTCGTGAAGTGGCTTTCTACTTTATTTAGCACGAGAAATGATGACTTTCAGCGTCTGAATAACTCGAACTGTCGAGTGATAAACTTCGAACCATTTACTTGCCTTTCGAATTCGAATTATTACATGATTGTCATTAAAAACATTTTTTATGTTCAAACACACATGGAGAGGATACCATACTTGAACGAGAACCGTGCGGGACTCCTTACCAGAAGATGGTACTCATGATGCTGATGTCCGCGAGGAATAATCCTTAATCCTTCCCATATCATAAACATGATACACCTTGTAGTGATACACCTTGTAGTGATCGTACATGCAAAAACTGTCTTCGGTCACTACACGCGCACTACACATTTTCTTTCATCACAGTCTTCGCCTTTACCTTTATTTCAAACATTAAATTCTTCGCGTGATGCATCAGAAAACAACACTTACGACTTGACTTGCCTTTTCCCTTTAAGCAGGCACAGAGAGGAATTGAATCCTGTCTCCACACACTTTGGGGACTATAAGGCTTTGGGAGGCTGCTGTTCGCAGTTCATGTGATGTTAGCTTCTCGTGAAGCTCTGCCACCATAGCAGCGAGGATAAGCAAGGTGTATAGACTAGTCTTTATGTCTATAACACGGTTTACAGACTAAATGTTTTGTTTGCTAGAGGCTTAACCTTTGCTTCGTATTCATCAACACTGCTTTTCACTTTTAGAGATCTTAATTCTACGAAATGTCAATGTGGAAATGACTTTATCGTGTTCTAATTGAATGTTCGGGTAACTAAAATTGGGTCCTAAATTTCTAAAAATTCTAAATTCATGAAGTACAGCACTTGGGAACCTTCAAAACCTTGATAAGAATGAGCCGACTTCAGTACGACTGTTTTAATGAATTAATGAGAAGTACTGTTTCGTATAAAAATTGTTACCAATCATGTCAAGAGTTGCATTTTTTTAAAAGTAGTGCACCTTTCCCATACTCTCTACCGCTGTCATTTTCGCAGTTTGTGTCACAGTTATCCCTAATGTTCCATAAACGTCCACTTCGGTCTTTTTTTTTTTTTTTTTTTTTTTTTTTTTTTTTTTTTGCCGAGGAGCCAAAAATCTGCCAAGGAATGTAATTATTAATTTTTTAAAAAAGGAATCGTTTTAGTGAGTAGTATAAACTGCTTAAAATATGCCATTTTGGTGATCAGAGTTAGCAACATAAATAAATAAAATAGATCAAAAGGGCTTAATGTAAAATAAAATAGTTCCTTTAAAAATTCGTCAGATCATTTTAAAACATGATATATATATACATGCTTTATTAATCAAAATGATAAGGAAAAGATGTTAAAGAGAAAGAAAATAATTTCCACATCAATCCCAAACATGTAAAAAGTCGAGGCTTTTTCTAAGTAAGATACGATAAAGCCATACACGTTTTTATCAGCCGCCATTTGTAAAAAAAAAATAAGAAATTGAACTTTCCATGTTTAACTTCTTGACCGACTTTAAGGCAATAAAGGTAACTTTTAACAGGTGGGACTTTATTTTACAGAAATAGCCAACTTGTGTGAAGATTTTGTTAAAAACGGTATGATATGACTTCACAGAAAAAGGTACGAACGACGACAACGGCTATGTTAGCAGAGTCTGCGACAGTAACAACAATATGTAAGCAATCAAGAACTGACCCATACTGCTGCATGGTAGGAAGCCACTGTGCAGGTGTCAAACGTTTTGGTGCACGTTTTCTTTCGCTTCCGGTAGGTATATCGAAAGAGCATGTTTATGGGCGTTTCATTACTATTTATTATTCCATAAGAAATATTTCAGACTAATAAAGCAAATAATTATGGGTTCTAAATAGGTAGGGGTTTGGTTAATAGTGCAACAAAGCAATACATTTACGGTAATTATATTGTGGACATCAAAAGTCTCGTTAAATTTCATATATTTGCGCTTAGTTTCAAGTCAGATCTTCCGGAAGTGTGGTGGTGGGCTGCTCGCCGAGACAGCGGAGAACTTCGCTAATCGTTGGTCTCGGCGGACAATCATTAGTCCACCTATACACGTCCGTGGTTTTACCTTGCGTATCACGTGATATGTTAATATAGGTAATAAAAAGGTTTGTTTGGAGGACAAACAGCCTCATCGTCTTATGTTGCTCAGTGCTTACAGCAGAGGTTTTGGTCTGTTTATTGTAATAGTAAAGGTTAATCTGCTCTTAATCGTCTCTGTTAACCAATAACAGTGCACATTAGCAAGTCTGCTTGCCTCTTTTTTCTCGATTTATGGACGAAAACAACTGCAATAAAGCACAAAGTTAGTCGAATTATCCGCCAATACAACCTTCGCAAACAACCACGTAAACTTATTTTATACATCTGCACGCTATAATTTCTTATACCCTGTTAATTGATAACAGTTATGGGTGAATTATTCGAGAAATGAAACAATTATTTTCAGCTGAAGCCCCCCCCCCAAAAAAAAAAAAAAAAGAAAAAAAAAAAGGAAAAAAATCCCTAAGCTTTCACTTATCCTACATTTAAGAAAAGTCAAAAGATATTTATAAGTCTAGAAATGTAAGTTAAGACGTACCCAGATAGCATGAAAACATTTTAAAAACGTTTTAAAAACGTTTACATGGTTGTAATAAGGTTTACGTTTTAGATAAAACGTTTTAAAAACATTTTAAAAACATTTACCAAAAAAACATTTTTAAGTAAAACATTTTAAAAACATTTTTAAAATGTTTGAAAATAAAACATTTAAAACAAAAATGTTAAATAAATGTTTTATAAACGTTTACAATGTTAACCTTTATGGCTGCGCGTCATGACGTAATTTTTTATAAGACGTCACTATTTGATTCGCGGGCATTCGCTTCTCCTGTGGAATTTTAGAGCCAGTCCACGGTGTAGATACTGAAAATTCTCACCAAAAAGCTTTTTTAAAGACTTTGTTATATTTGTCTTATGATTAGGTTTGATAGTTTAAAGTCATTGCAGTTTTTAAAACATCAATGCTACGTAACTAAATATTTGCTATTCTTCTTGTGGATGCACGTACTCCCATGATTCCACGCGTCGCGACATTTTCTCTGCTGATGTACTGTATGTTTGAAAACCAAGGTTGTAATCTTTTCTCTTTGTTTACCACACACGTACTGCAGGTTCTTAATTATAAAACGCTATATACCGTGTTCTAGTACAACACACATTTAATGTCTGCTTATTGGGTGTGATGTGTCAAAGTTTACTTTCTGAATTGAGCGCTCGTACATAATCTAATACGTTAAGGCAGCTGATAGTTCACATCATGTCGTCCTACTGGACGAAGCGGAGAAAAGTTAATAAAACTTGTAGAAGCAGAGTTGGCAGAACTGACAGAAGAAAGATGTATTCAATGCACACTGATACAAACATTCACGATCCACTGTCGTAGAGAAGGTGCTCACAGTTTTAGATCTACAGAGTCAAATTAATAACAGTTCGAACCAGCAGACACCAGAACTCTCAGCGATAACATCACGCCAGCAATATTTACCGACTAAATACAATTTGGATGAAAATAATGATGATGAGGTTGTGAAATCTAATTTTAGTGAATTTGAAGATTATATTGATGATCAGTTTGATTCAGCGATATCTTCAGACAGCGACAGTGAAACAGATACAGATTTGGCCACACAGTTGGCATATTGGGTCGCAACATTTAACATTTCCAACAGTTCACTTTCAGTACTTCTTGCCTTGTTGCGACAAAAGCATCCTGTAATAACTGCTTGCTTGAATTCATTGCTAAACCGTTATCTATGGCTGAAATTGTACCACTGGTATTGTGTAATCATTTCTCATTATCGTGTAAATTTGTGTTACATGTTCTTAAAATTTACGTTAAGGATGATAGAGTTTTTACTAACATTAAATAACGTGACATTATAACATTGCATGCCACAGAAGCAAACTGCAGCCAATACAATCATATCTCAGCTGAACAAGATTCATGCTATCCTCCCTGTATTTACCATAGTTCCTTGAGTATAACAGTGTATAAAAATTTATGCAGTCATAATCTCTGACAGAAATATGACAGATGAAGTCAAACGTCCAACACTCCCATAAAGACACACAGTTAGCCTCCCTGGTAAGAGTTCATAGAGGATTGTTTATTTTTCAGCACGCGAAACGGTTAGCATACTGGCCACCAAGTGAGCTGACAAAACACCTTAAGGAGGGAGCTCTGCCAGATAGACATACCTGGACTCTTCAAGCTGTTTGCATTTTGGGTTCAAAGGGTACTTTTATACTTTTTTACTCATTGTCATATATATGTATATTATAGAGATTAGATGTTTGATGACTTCATCAGCCTGGTTAATATTTTTGTGGTCAGTCTCTTGATAAAGTTTAAAAGTATTGTTCATATTTATTTTGTAAAAGGTTTTAAGGTAGTGTTAGTGTCTTTAGTCCACGCAGATCTTGCTTAGGGTTTATTGTGGTTA